>NC_056747.1:1357367964-1357590464 GCF_019279795.1 Protopterus annectens
AGCTGAACATAGATCCAAGCTACTATTAGGATCTCTGCTATTCAGACTCTTTATAACCGTAATATTTCGTCCCTCCTGTAGCCAAACTTGTTCAAAGGCCACCTTCTGTAGCCTCAGACACCTTTCCCAATCACTGTCCACTCTCCAAGCCCCACAAACCAAACTGCACTATACAGACCTTTCATTTTCCATTGTGACCCCCCCAAACTAAAGGAATATTATTCACACCCCACAATTAAAGCAGTGCATAAGAAACTCTGAATGAGAAGGTTGTGTGTTGCCACATCAGCTGACCATCCTCTGCCTCTGCCTTCGCCTCCTGTCGGTCGGACTTCCGTCATTTGTAATCTCATTATCTTTGTTTTGTTCTTAACTGGCTTCACAAACTCTCCCAGCAGTAATTTGTAATTATTTCTCTATGCATTGCTGCAACTATGTCTTATGAAAAGTTTCTGTCAACATCTTTGATAAAAATGACCCATGTTCCGCTAGCCCAGTGTGTTACTACCTACCACTTCCTCTCCTATAAGCAGCATTATCTGTGGTCCAGTCAGAGGACATGCACGGATCTGTGGACCTTAACCAATGAAACACGAGTGGCTATGAACAGAGATCAGCTCAGTGTTGTCCTTTGTTATTGATCGTAATTACATATAAACAGTATTATCTGTGGTCCAGTCAGAGGACATGCACGGATCTGTGGACCTTAACCAATGAAACACGAGTGGCTATGAACAGAGATCAGCTCAGTGGTGTCATTTGTTATTGATCGTAATTACATATAAGCAGTATTATCTGTGGTCCAGTCAGAGGACATGCACGGATCTGTGGACCTTAACCAATGAAACACGAGTGGTTATGAACAGAGATCAGCTCAGTGGTGTCATTTGTTATTGATTGTAATTACATATAAGCAGTATTATCTGTGGACCAGTCAGAGGACATGCACGGATCTGTGGACCTTAACCAATGAAACACGAGTGGCTATGAACAGAGATCAGCTCAGTGGTGTTATTTGTTATTGATCGTAATTACATATAAGCAGTATTATCTGTGGTCCAGTCAGAGGACATGCACGGATCTGTGGACCTTAACCAATGAAACACGAGTGGCTATGAACAGAGATCAGCTCAGTGGTGTCATTTGTTATTGATCGTAATTACATATAAACAGTATTATCTGTGGACCAGTCAGAGGGCATGCACGGATCTATGGACCTTAACCAATGAAACACTAGTGGCTATGAACAGAGATCAGCTCAGTAGTGTCCTTCGTTATTGATCGTAATTACATATAAGCCTGTTGTCCAGTAAGAGGACATGCACGGATCTATGGACCTTAACCAATGAAACACGAGTGGCTATGAACAGAGATCAGCTCAGTGGTGTCCTTTGTTATTGATCGTAATTACATATAAGCAGTATTATCTGTGGTCCAGTCAGAGGACATGCACGGATCTATGGACCTTAACCAATGAAACACGAGTGGCTATGAACAGAGATCAGCTCAGTGGTGTCCTTTGTTATTGATCGTAATTACATATAAGCAGTATTATCTGTGGTCTAGTCAGAGGACATGCACGGATCTATGGACCTTAACCAATGAAACACGAGTGGCTATGAACAGAGATCAGCTCAGTGGTGTCCTTTGTTATTGATCGTAATTACATATAAGCAGTATTATCTGTGGTCCAGTCAGAGGACATGCACGGATCTATGGACCTTAACCAATGAAACACGAGTGGCTATGAACAGAGATCAGCTCAGTGGTGTCATTTGTTATTGATCGTAATTACATATAAGCAGTATTATCTGTGGTCCAGTCAGAGGACATGCACGGATCTGTGGACCTTAACCAATGAAACACGACTGGCTATGAACAGAGATCAGCTCAGTGGTGTCCTTTGTTATTGATCGTAATTACATATAAACAGTATTATCTGTGGTCCAGTCAGAGGACATGCACGGATCTATGGACCTTAACCAATGAAACACGAGTGGCTATGAACAGAGATCAGCTCAGTGGTGTCATTTGTTATTGATCGTAATTACAAAAGCCTTCGATCTCACTGAGCATGACATCCTCCTCCGTGACCTAAAGGTAGGTGCAAGTTCTGATTCCATACTGTTGTTTAAAAACTGCCTCACCATTTCACTTCTCTGTCAGAATTTATACCCCAATTTCCCAGTCAGCCTTCAAACTGTAGTACCACAGGGTGCCCACACTGACTCCTGTACTGTTTTTGCTATTTATAAACATCCCTTTGGCCTGTATCATCTCCCCTGCTTCTTTTTGCAGATGACATTGTATAGTTTTGTACAAACAACTCCATACTTATCCTGCAGAAAGACCTGCAAGCAGATTTCGTACCCTAATCCTCTGGATCTTGATGTCATCAAAACCAAAAGTGTGACTTTTGAAACCAAATAACTTTAAAAAACAAAAAAAAAAACCTCTCCATATCTACCACAAAACACTCCCTCTTTTGAATGCCTTCACTTCAGCTACACAAGGGAAAAGGTTGTCTGTCCTAGTGTTGATCAGTAAACTCTCTCCCTTTCTTACTGAAAACATCAGAACAGGTATACGCAAAGGCATTCTGTTATCCTAAATTGAATACGACCTCCCCCAGAGCCTCAACATAAAAAAAGAAAGAAAAGACTATGCACACCTTCAAACAGTAACCAGTAACAAATGTCATTGAGCCCTGTCACCTGACTTCAGCTACATCACTCTGTCTGGTACTAGCTGTGCTCTTCCTGTACCGTTTGGTGTGTTCTTTTGCACCAATCTGCACTTCTCACGCACATATTTTACATAACATAACTTCTTACAACTATTTACAGATTTTTGTTAACATTAACTGTTTAGCTATCCTATAATTCCTACTTAAACAACACATAGGTGTACTCACTGTACTCATCCCACTGTACTCATCCCTCATTAGGCCCATTATAGAATACAACGTCCCATTTGGTATGTACCTCTCAAGACATCTGCAACAACTGGAAAAGCCACAGAAATACCTCAATGAAAGAGTCACAGGCTTAAAGCAGATGCCCTATGCTGACCGCCTTAAAACACTCCAGCTATACTCTGTTGCATATCGTCTACTCCAAGGCGATCTCTGCTTAACAAACAAGGCCATGTCAAACCCAGAGCTGTTGGACATGCTATACTTAAAGAAATCCCAATCCCTCAGAGCCACGCACTCCAGGGATCTAAACCTTGTCATCACAATAAACAAAACATGCTGGAGGGATAGGTTCCTGACTCAGAGACTCCCCAGACTCTGGAATAGATTGCCCATACATGTCAAGCAGAGAGCACCTCTTTGGCCCTCTTGAAAAGGAACCTTGATGATTGGATGGGAGAAAGGGAATTCACCCCAGGGATCACGTCAGTCGCCCTGCTAGTCAGGGGTCCAGGGAAGTAAATAGTGTGGGAAGAAATAGCCAGGGAATTGTTATGACTAGGCTTGTATAGGCCCTAGGGCCGATAGCCTAGTACTAACCTATGAACCTATAAATATCACACACACACACACACACACACACACACACACACACACACACACACACACACACACACACACACCACTCACTTTTTAAAATGAGACTTGGCTTAATTTATTGTAAATAATGCATGCTACAGTTCTTTATACAATTTCATAAATGTCTATTTTCAATGTACTCTTGAAATCTCTTACTAAATGTTAATCTGAGTTTCTTTGTATTCTTGCGCTGAGACTGAAATTAGTCACCTGAGGTCACAGCTCTTCTCCCACTAAATAAATTCTAAATTAAAATAAGTAAAATAAAGTTAGTATATTCAACCAGGCTGTATATGCAAATAACCAGTTGTGATTAGTGTCCTTCCTGGTAATTATATGTTAAATAAAAAATATACATATCTGTGTATTTATTTAGTTATTTATTAGCATTTTTTTACACTGGTAGTCCAACCAGGCGCAACAAGTGACCCCCTTGCAATGGAGGCCCATGGAGAAAAACTCTGTCAGTTGTACAGATACATAGAAATACAAATTTCTACATTTAATCTCCATCAAATGTGTAGTTATACAAAATTGCAAATTTATAGAGCAGTTTTGTGAGTTTCATAAACAGCTGAAAGATAAAAGTTATAATAGAAAATATGCATTTTTTTATACACAAAATAAATCATGGGGACATTAACATAACAAGGGGGCACACAGAATTTCTTTGAAATGATGATGTGGTGGCAATACGTTTAATGTATGGAAAAAGGGCTGTGGTGAAGGATGAGCATGACTACAGCAGAGAAACGAGGTGACTGAAGGCGGTACTATAATCGTTCGGCTTCTGAAGGATGGTAGTCAGCTGAGGGTGCAGCAGGACCATAGCCAGGCTTCCTTAAGATGTGGCTTTATGTGTAACTTAAAAGTAGTATGGTTGTTTATCTGTATAAAAGTCAGAGGCAGGGAGCTCCATAGTTTGAAGACATGAGAAACAAAAGAACTCCTAATTCAGTAAATTTTGAAAAGTTTACTTAAATGTATTTGCTGCTCTTACAGTATGAGGGCTGGTTCCACGGGGGGGGGGGGGGTTCATCTTTGCACATAGTGTTCTTAACACAAGAGTTTTTTAATATTGTTCCAAAAAGCTGCAGGATTCTGGGCATTGTTGTTTTAAAGTATTGCGTAATAATAATTCTTTGCTTGTCTGACTTGAGATTTACATTTTAGAGCCCTGTATGACTTGGACTCTTATTTGGTGGCTCTGAGTGAATTGCGGTTTGGTTCACAGTCTAAAGTTCACTGCCATCCTTTTTGTGGTTGTGTTTCATTTGTCCCATACCTCTAGCTTTACGTTACACTTTCCTCCACCTGTAAGGATGATGTTTTCTCTTGCTCCTGATAAGCAGGGCTGATGCATATTTATGCTGCACACAAGTCAGTATCAGTTCAGTTACTCCACAGTGGCAGCCATCTTTCAGAGTCAGGATATGGGGAAGAAAGTATTCATGTGACTTGTGCAGCTCACTCCCATTTGCACAGTAGACAATGCTGTTGCACATGATGGCTTAATCCTGTTTATCCTGATGGTTCTATGACCTAATGGTGGTATCTGATCTGGGAAGGAGCCCTTCTTGGTAGGTCTGTGATTCAGACATTTGTTTGAGTATCCTAACTGGATTTAAAATAGATTCATCTAAGATAATGCAGCCTTTAATTTGTCTCTGTTCCTTTTCAGCTCCTGTACTCTGGAGCAAATAAGTCAGTATCTATCCTAGTCTATAAGATTTCACATCTAATCAGAAGACAGACCAACATTCATCCTCATTGCTTTTTGATGGCTCCAAAAGGAGTGATTTAAGGCTCTTGACTGCCTAGCTTGGGATATGTTACTGGACTCCATAACATTGTAAACCATCCTCAGCACAACCACCCAACCCCTGCGTGTCTACCCATCCATTTCTAACCTGTTTGTCTTCACAATCTAGCAGTCAAAAAAACAGTGAAGAAAACTGTACTGTACCAGGCTATATAAACATGTACGTGCCTGACTTACAAGGATCACCCAGCAGCATTTCCATGATAGATGTCCAGAAAGAGTGGCATGGCAGGAGGTGATTAGTGCACATTATGAAGAATTCAGGCACAGATCATTTGACCTGCCAAGTTCTAATCTGTTGCATATACTTTGTGTCCCACTTGGAAGGTTATTAGGAATAAGCTCAAGCAATATTAAAAATGTACCAGGGTCAGGAGGTAGGTGTTAGTCAGAAGGCTGATTCCTGAAGCAAAGTGCCAAAGGAGGCCTGACTCCTGGGGTTACTTTCTACGCAGTACTGTTTTGCAAAAGGCCTGGTTTTCATGATCTAGTGGCTGCAGAAGGAACTTGCATAATGGAGAGAATTTTGAAGGAAGTTCTGCAAACAGCTGTGTTTCTAGTGAATGGAGTAGCCTTTGACAGTGGTTATCAGTGGTATTTTATAACTGGAACCGAGTTACCTGACAGGTAGTGTAGTTAATGGACTTGGAAAGCCTCTGCTTAGGAATCAATAATGCTTTCCCTACTTGGATCACTGTTCCATCATCCAGAAGAAAGCCAGCCATTCTCTTCAAGTGTAGTTTGAGCTGGCAATGGACATCCAGTGTAAGAATGTTTCTTCCCCTAAAAAGTAGAACAGAGATGAATGGACTGATTTAAGGGCAGGTATATCGCTGTTTGGCTGGAAATGGGGGTAGTCTTGTGGGGCAACTGGTCCTTGTAAGTAGTCAGTTGTTATTCCCTAAAACAGAAGGCCTGAAGAACAAAGGAGCTTTTAAGCAGAGAGTGATAACCACAAAAAAATCTTCAGTAGAAGCTCCACAAAGTTGGATTCTTAAATGAGAAGAGAGATGCATAGCCCTCTTTGAATAATTGCTTGATTATTTAGTGCTGGTCATTGTTCTACCTTCCACAAAGTCATGATGGGCAGATGTGAAATGTGCATCATGACTGAGGAATAACTGATGTCCAGATCATACAGGGTCTGAGGCAGAGCAGAATAGCCTACCTGCTAACTGACAATGAGTATGTGTATTTGTTGTTCACCTGATCAGGTATGGAGTCTCATGGAATGATTGGGGGGGGAGAGTACAAGGGTCTCCCCAGCTCCAGGAGAGAACTGAAGGCATTATCTGAAGAATCTGCCAGCATGTTCACCTGCCTTATTACATGAACACCTGAACAGATGTTGCTTAGATTTATGACACAAGAATCACTCACACAGGAAGGGGTACGAGTTAGTACTGCTATGCTAAAATTCCTTGTGACAGCCATAATGTCAGAAACGCATCACTCGTATACCTAAGCATAAATACCACCTGGGATGTCAGGATAGGGTCACTTATACTCCTATGCATAAGTACCATGTGACAGCCTAGTTGCCTGAAGATGGTCGCTTATGCCCCTCTGCTCAAGTACCACATGACAGCCAGATGTCAGTAGAGGATCGCTCATGCATCTGTGCACAAGTACCATGTGACAGCCACGTCTATATTACCAGATTGGACGTTTAGGTTAGGGAATACGTAAACGTCGACCTGGTAATATCGAAAAATTAAAACAGCGAATGGCCGATTTAACTTAGGGAATGAATTCCCTCTGCCACAAAAAAAAAAAACATTTAAACCAAAATGAAGTGGGGGGGTTGTGCCCCCTACACCCCCCCTAACTAAATATACCAACTCTGAGATCACTGTACAGTGGGGAAAGGGGCAAAATCCACATAACGGCCAAGGGAATTCTTTCACTGCATTAAATCGGCCATTCGCGGACTTGTGCTTTTGCTATTACCAGATTGACGTTTAGGTATTCACTAACCTAAACATTCGATTGGGTAATAGGAACCCGTGACGGCCTGCATGTCAAAAGAGGTTTGCTTATACTCCTCTGCTTATGTACCATGTGACAGCTTGCATGCCAGGATAGGGTCACTTGTACTGCTGTGCTTAACTACTACATGACAGCCTGCTTGCCAGGATAAGGTTGCTTTTATACTCCTATGCTTACCTTCCATGTGACAGCCTGCATGTCAGGAGAAGATCACTCATGCGCTTGTGTTTAAGTACCATGTGACAACCTGAATGTCAAGAGAGGGTCACTAATCTACCTATGATTAAGTAGCATGTGATAGTCTGGATTTCAGGATTGGTTCACTCGTGCTCCTTTGCAGAAGTACCATGTTACAGCCTAGATGCCACAGAAGGGTCACTTATACTCCTATGCACAGGTGGCACATGACATCCAGGATGTTAGAAGAGGGTCGCTAATGTTCCTATGCATGGATACCACATGACATCCAGGATGTTAGAAGAGGACTGCTCATGTTCCTATGGGCAAGTAGCAAATGACATCCTGGATGTTGGAAGAGGGTCGCTAATGTTCCTATGCATACGTAGCACATGACATCCTGGATGTTAGAATGAGCTCTCTTATACCATTTCCATTACTAGAGGACTGCCACCAGCTAGACCTGACTCATGTGGAACCTTCCCTGCACTCTGAAGGGGCCCATCTGCCTTGAACCTTTGCTGCCAAAGTGAACTCTGACTTTCTCAAGCAAAACATCCATCAGAAATTGTGATGCCTTCTTCCACAGAAAGGGAAGAAGTACATTGAGAACAGCGAGGAAAATTCACCACTCCAGTATCTAATAACAAGGATGTGACACCAGAACCAATCCATAAGTGACTGCTAACTCTTCAGATGCGAGCACACTAAACATTCGGTGCAGTACCCATATCCTTAGGTGTACAATCATCAGCCATTAAGCCAATGGCGGTGCAGGAGGGTTCAGGGTCAGAAGCAGCCATTATGGGTCCTGGTGCTGGTTTCAGTCTATGTTCTTTAAGGGGTTTCCTTTACAGCCACAGTGAGAATGCTTATCAAATGTCATATAACTACTTGCTAGTGAGGGTCTTAAGGACCCTGGTGAACCCTTCTTGGCTAGCTCCTATCATCTTGCTGAACCCAAGGGGAGGTGCAGTAAGAAACATTTAGGCCTGAGAGCACCAATGAATGCTGGTGGTGTGTGGCCTTTAGAAGACCGTCTTCATTTGCATGTCATTTATGTGTAAACTCTGCCTGCTTAATTCATATAAGAGAGACCCAGCTCTGTGACACAGATGGATGAAGTCCAAACTGTAACCTTGAAGACTTTAAGTCATTTAGTGGCCTGAGTATTAAAAGAGCTGATGTGAATGAGTGGCCGACGTTAATTACCCATCCTGGGGGAGGACATGGTCTGGCTTGCTGCAGATCAAGCATTTACTGGAGAGAACAGTCAGTGGCAGGGAACAGATAGTTTGTCCTCTGTAGGGCCATGTTTACATGGTGCTTTCATGAAGCATATGTAAGTAGGCACACAGTCACAGGGGAAGACACTGCAGGCCCTCACATCTCTGAGCATACACATCAGCCCCTGTGAGGGAGGGGTTAGGGAAAAACATAAATTAAGAAATAATGCCTGCTGGCCACACACAATTAACTTACCATACAGGGAAGTGACTATGCTGATCAAAGTGTTCATGATGGTACCCTCTTCATCTACTGAAACAGAAGATTAGTATGACAGTTGAAGTGAAGATGGTGGCGTATGTAAGCTGTCTTGAAAATGGACTTATCTCCATTATGAGTTATTCTACTTGTGAAGCCTGTGGTCAAGAATTGTTGATTTTTTATGCCATTTGTGCCCTGCTGTGGTGTTTCTGCATCAGCTTGGAGCATGTCAGGGATCCTCCGACTGACCTCCAAGCTGGTATGTTATCATATCAGATGGACATGCAGAGAAACATGAGCATGTGCTAGTAGCAGGAAAGACACTGGTTTTGAGTGTCTTGCTTTCACTAAGAAAGATGCTTATTGGTGTCATTCTAACGGGGTTCAGTAAGTGTCAGCCTGGGATGAGAAGGTAGATAAGAATTCCTGTTTTGCCAGGGATGTGTTACATCTCTCACAGCAGGGCTTCTGCATACTGTTTGAAGCCTTTGCTGCCCCCATAGTGTCTCTTTTTAGACCGTGTCCCCCTATTGGACATTCCTACATAACAGAATCAAACTCAGACAGCAATCATGGTAGAACTACTCAATGCTAGGATTCTAAATAGAAACATTATGAAATGTGAGACTTTCCTGCAACTTGAATGCATTCTTATTTGGTTAGTTACTGAGATATGGTTTGACTGCACGAACAACACTCCCTTTACACCAGGGTTTAGAACTAATTGTGCCCTCAGGCCCTTGGGTAAATGTGTTGGGGGGTATCTATATTTGTTACAAACACCATTACCTCACATCAAATTGCCATGACTTTAACATGGAGCTCTTGGAAATAAAAATAATCCTAAATTAATTCAACTGTTGCTTCATTGTTAGCTACATATCCCCATCAATGTCCCCCAAAGATCATGGAAACCTGAGGCATTAAATATCAAACCAAGTAACGTTTTGCTAGGGGAATTCAGTTACCCAAGCACTGATTGGCACACTTACCTCTAAAAGTAGTGCTCAATGTTTCCTGGACGTTGTAATACTAATGGGCCTGCAGCAAATTGTACAACTACCCACTACAGGGTCTAACATCGTTGACTGGGTCTGTACTAACTTAGCCCCTGCCTGTACCCTACCACCCATCTCTTCATATGACTTTTACCAGCTCCTGAACAGCTGCATACCTATCCACTGTAAATTTAATGGTAAATACAGAAATAAGTCATTGGTGGACCTCTCGTATAACTTGTATAACAAAAGGAGGACAATAATAAAAGCCTGCCAGAAATGTCATCCCCCTTCCTCAAGAAAACATTAGACATACCAGCAAGGAACTTAAGAGCACTGCTAGAAAATGTAAAGCAAAATACAAACATAAAGTTGTCAAAGATACCAAAGGAAACTGCAAATGGCAAGAGTCTGGTGATAGCGAGTGAGTCCTCTTGCTGGTCTTGCAGAGTGGCCTAGCCGAGGTCCTTCATGTGCTAGTTTTGCATATTGTCTTGGCTAGCTGCAAAAGCCCTGTGGCTACATGTGGTCCTAGGCCTGTGCTGTATGGGTGCTACACCTTGCGCTGCCACTAGGTGTCACCCAAATGAAGAGATGGAGCAGTCTTTCTTCCTTGGATAGGTGACGCAACAGTGGTCATCCATGTCCATCCTCTCTGGCCAGCTCCATCACCTACCAAAGATGATAATTAAACTCTGAAGCACCTTCCCTTCCCCAGGATAGGCATGTCAACAGCAGTCACTCAGTCCCATCTCTTTGGCCAGATCTCTCTGTTTAATTTCTCCAAGTCTTTTGGGTTTCGAATACCATGATATTGGACCCTATTCCTAAGTCAGGTATGATTAAAGTTCATGAAATTAGTACTATTTCAATCTTGGATGTTAGCCAAAAGTGCTCTTCGCAGCACCTGCAATGTGCCCAAATTGGATTCCTCCTGCAATTCATACTGAGTTGCATATATTGGTAGCATATCTAAGTATGACTGTAAATTCTGTTTTATGAGATCCATTGCTCATGCTACTATTGGAACTGTCTGGGTAGCTTCCTTCCACATTGCCCTTGTTTCTGCCTGCAAATCCTGGTATTTTATGACTTTGTGTCTGTGTATATAATACACTGTAATCACTGGCTGTAGCAATTTCAGTGATCAGTGCTACTTTTGTCTTCTTTTCATGTACTACTATATGTGATTTTCTCGCATCTGTTTGTTGACCTGTTGGTAATGGGTGATTTCATGTGATATAAATGTCCTAATTTTCTATAATGCTTTGTGTCTTATGTTTTCAATTCTTCTCAGCTACTTTAATATTATAATGTTTGCACAATCCCCAATGTGACAGTCTTGCCACATTATTATGCCTTTCACTATACATTACTTCTGCCATTAGTATATCACACCCAGCAGCAAGATGTGTGACTGTTTCCAAAACCTACATTTGTCTGTTTCTCTGACATGTTCAATGGACTTTGTAAACCAACGTGTGTGTAGTCTACTGTGCTGGGCTGCCAGTACTAACCTTTTGTCTTTTGATTTATATTCACCTCTGCTTAACCATTCATGTGTTAGATCCTGTTCAACATGAGGTTGTTACAGGTGTTTTCTCTACTTGCAACTATATTTATGCAATTTCTATATTTCTTCCCTTCTCATCTGATCCTTCACCTTATACAGCAGATATAAAAAGTTTACACACCCCTGTTAAAATGCCAGGTTTTGGTGATATAAAAAATGAGACTACAATAAACCATTTCAAAACTTTTCCCACCTTTTGACCTTTGTGTACAATTCAATTGAAAAATCTGTTAGGTGAAAAAATATGAAAAATAAAAAATGCACAATAAGCTAGTTGCATAAGTGTGCACACCCTTAAACTAATACTTTGTTGAAGCACATTTTGATTTAATTACTGCATTCTTTACCTTTCTGTCTTTGTCTTACAGCCTTATATAGTTTTTGTGCCACCTACTGAGTCACTTTCCAGAAGATGGTAGAGAGCCTCTGATGCCCTGTTCTTTGCTATTGCAACTCCCTTTTTTAGCATCTTTGTTAGCCAACTAGTATTCCTTCCTAGCATGGTCTGAATTTTATATCTCCCTCTTTTTTCTGCACTCCTTCTTCCTTTTAATGACTTCCTAGACTTCTTAATTCCACCACCAGCTTTCCATATATACCTTATTTATATGTCTAGCTTGACCACTTATCTGTTCTGTAGTCCTCACACATGCTGTTTTGAGGCACTGCTGTTCTTCTTTGACTTCACCTATTTCCTCCACTTTTTGGGGTGCTTTAAGCCCTGAGTAATTCCTTGAACTGTTGTACTTTCTCTCCAGTAAACTTACAGGTCTTCAGCCTGGTTTCTGTTGACCTTAGAGCCTTCTCTGACTACTGCTTGCAGCTGATTGCGGCAACCACTGTTTTATGCTGTGTGCTGACTTTCGATGTGAATGACTGTGCAGTCATTGATTGTACCCCAGTACCCTTTTCTTACTAGCAGGAAGTCTGCTTGAGTTGCATCCTGGCCACTGTTGCATGTGATCTTGTGAATGTCTTTCTGAACCGTGTGTTTGCCACTATCAAACCATTTTCCAGACAGAAGTATAGAATGGTGTCTCCTTCTTTATTCCTGCCCCCCCACCCATGTGGACCCAGACAGTCCTCCTATCTTGTTCTGTCTGTCTGTTCTGATATGTGCATTCAAGTCACCCATTATCAACATCAGTTCAAGCTGCCTTGCTTTATCTAGTAGGTCCTGCAACTGCTGTCTGAATGCACTGTATTCCTCACTCGCACAACCCGGCTGTGGGGCATAGACTGAGATTATGAATATTGATCTGTCATTGCACTGGAGTCTGACTGCCATGAGTCTGTCACTAGTTTCGATGACACCCCTCACTGCCTTCTGAAGCCTTTCTCTCACCACAGTTCTCACACCATTTCCAGCCTTTCCACATCCTGAGTAGTATAGTCTGGATCCCAAGCGCAGTGGGTTTGCTGCACTGCCTTCTATTTCGTCTCTTGGCTACATAGGATGTCCATCCTCCTCTGTATCATCATGTCATCAGCTTTCAAGCTGCATCCTGTCAGTGAGCCTATGTTGTGTAGCAATTCTCAGTTCATGTTTGGCAGGTTGATTGGTTTTACTTCCAGGTTTTGCTCAACAGAGTTATCCCAGGTAACCCAGGCTGGGCAACTAGACACCAGCTGGCCAGTGGCTTATTGACCCAGGGCTGCTGGTCTTTATGGCAGGCACACACTGGCCAACAGGAGCACATGCACCCCTCCCACTGTTAACATGGTCCTTGGTGTAGGTCAGAGTAGGTCACTTCCTCAACCCACTTGTCACCGGCAAATACCCATGCCCATTTTGGTAACATTAATAAACATGACCGAATCACCTAGAGCCATATTTTACACTGTTGAGTGGCTAGCCCTGCCATGGCACACAGTCTGTAATTTGTGTTCTCCTATCTTGAGGATACTGCACACCATATTAGAAGCCCAAAGCAGTTGGTCTGTGCAGCTCTTCTCTTTACAGGGCACCCATGTAGAGTCTGTGCTGCTGCCCACAGCTCCAGTCATTGGTGAGTTTGAGATAGAAACACTCTGCATGTTTTTCAGAAGTGGGAGGGACCCCACAGAGATGCAAGGAAAACATGCAGACTCCAAACAGGCATTGGCTGGAGGTCCGGATCAAATCTTGTACATTGTGTATGGCAGGAGAAGACCTTAACCATTATGTCTGATTTTTATCTACTTCCGTTTTGATTTCCATTCCCACTTGATACTGATATGTTTCTGCTAAACTAAGCAAGGAAGTCATCTTAGATTTATTCTTATGTTTCAAAACTTTCACTATGTTTGGGTCTTGTGTGGTCAGCAGATAGTTATGCAGTCCTACAACTGCAGATCTGTACATGTAATCAATTTCACGAAGGTCCATACTTCCTTCAGAATAGGAAATATATAACATTGGTATACACTGATTTTTAGAAATCATTTGATAAGCATGATTTTTTTTTTCTTTTCCTATACAACAGATGCAATACCTTTTGGAGATATGTTTTTGACCCTAAAACTGTAAGTTAGAACAGGAGGAGCAAATTGGTTTGTAGCTTAGACTTTGTTTCTAAATGTCAGGGTGGTTTTCAGTATTAATTTTAGTCTTCTAAAATATTCCTTACCATGTTTCATTCCTATTTGTTTGTGTTTTATTGTTGATCCTTCATTAGTTCCCAAATATTTATGCACCCCCCTCCTGCTCAGGTTCTTTTATATCACATTCCTGTCCCCCCAGACATATATTTTCCTGGTGCTATTCAAATTTGTGAGTTAAACAATAATCTGTTGAAAGTTTGTATAATTTCTTCACTATTAGACATAATGGTTATATCAGGTTTTTTCATTTGATTACTACTCCAGTTGAAGTTAGAATTTGTTTTGTATGCATTTGTTTTAATTTTTTTATTAATTAATATTAGAATATATAATTAGTTCTATGAGTCAGTTTTGAAGAAATTTCAAATTAAGACTTAATCATGTTAAAGCAAAATCTAAGATTTTCTGCTGTACCAGAGAAGCTGGAAGGACTAGACTGCATTAATTTTATGAAAGCACAAATAAGCAACTGGACTGATGTTCCACAGCAGGAATTGTTAATTGAAAGGGCACATCATGTGTGTGCTCCAAACTTGGCTTTGAGAAAGCAACATAGACCTTTAATAGTAAAGATGCAGTCCTACCAGTAGCAGGAGGTGAGTCTGACAAAACTGTGGCAGAAGGACAAAATACTAAAAGTGGGAGACAGCAAAATGTTTGTAGAAAATGATTACTCATGTACACCATACAGAAGAGGAGTAAATGTATTCCACTATTCGGGGAATGTTGAGAAGCAGGCATGAAATTCAAACTGCTGTACCCAGCTATCTTAAAAATATTCTTTCCCAGATGGACAAAATCATTTCTTGATGCAGTGCATGCTGAAGAGGAAGTAAAATGTTTGTCCAAGAAAAATTGAGCTGTAAAACAGAAGGGGATTCTGCTTCTAGTCCTTCTGGTAATAAAGACCACGGAGAGACTGTGCCAGTCAAACCATTTACAAAGTTTCAATGGAAAATGCTTGAGAGAAGGAAAAAAACAGCACCAAGAGTTGACTAGAAGAATCAAGAGTATATTGGAAATTAAGCAGTGACATCATTTGGGAGATGGAGATGAACAGGAATAACACCAGTAACTTGGAAATCAACAAACATGGGATTACAAACCAATAATTATGTTTGTGAAACATGACAGAACAGGAAAATATGGAAATATTGGACTTTTTTGGACTTTGTTAAACTTGTAGGGGACTCTAAAGCATATGCCATACTTCATGTCATTAATGTTAGGAAGAATACTTGGGGGAGAGGAGGAAAAAAGTCAAATGTAAGTAAAGCATTTTTTCTTGCTAATAATATCTTTATAGTACATGATTTTCTTTGCATGCTATAAAGTTTTCTCAGTAATTTTTAACTGTAATATGGATACTAAATTCTTGCTGTTGTTTTTTTTTTTTTTCATTTTCTATTTGCCCTTGTTCATTTTTAAGAAATGTAGGCACTGCAGTGTTAAAAAAAAGTCTGGTCAAAAGAGCATGACAAAAGAAAAATGCTTCCACTTTTTTCATTCTTGCAAAGGGAAATGACTGGATTAAGGCCCTTAACTTGATCTAGTAATATGTTTTAAGAGAGAGCAAGTAATTGAAAAAGAACATTGAATATTGTAAAGTTTTTTCTAGCAAATGTAGGCTTAGTACAAGTTTGCATCTGGTTCCCATGTCTCCATGGAGACAATCTGATAAAGAGGGCTAGGTGATAATGTTTTCTGAAAGCATTCAAGTGTTTTCCCAGCTGGGAGAACTATAAAGATAAGACAAAACCAGACAGCGCTTATCAGAAACACAGGGTTTCTTAGCATGGATATCTTAGCATGGATAACCTTTCTTTTAAGGTTAACTTAAGTCTGTAAGTGTGCCTGCCAGTTTGGGACACTTGTTCCTATTAGGAGGGTAAAGCTTCAATATTTGAAGATGTACATAGTTTTGTGTGTTAATATTGAATTCAACAGGTTTTAGGGGGGTATTGGGGGTGTGTCTGTTTTTGTAAGATGTGATATAGGCTCAAATGGATATGACAAGAAACAACTGTATGAAAGATCAACCTGCCAAACAGTGTATGCATGTAACACAAAAGCTGGAACTAGACATGTAACAAAAAAGCTGTTATATGTAAAAGGTGGGAATAATAACTTTTTAACACAATGTTGCTTCGTATAATGTCTTTAAATGTCAATGGTCTTACAGATAAATACAAAAAAGAGACTAGTGAACTATATTAAAAATGTAGAGTGCAAATAACTGTGCTAATGGAGACACACTTGGAAAGAACTAAACATGTAAATTTGATAAAGGTTTTCAGTATGGTTATTCAGTGGAACACCTGAGACAACAAAAAAGAGGAGTAAATATATTAATTGCAAAATGAGCTGCAGTAATGATAGGAGAGAATAAAAAGTTAATAATTGTAGATTTGTAGTACTAATAGGCTACTGGCAAGGGAGCAGGATTACACTGGCATGTATTTATATTCCACCTAAAACTGCTGTAATGGAGATTAAGAAAATTATGGGAGAAATATTCCACTTTCAGCAAGGACTATTACTTCTAGGTGAGGACTGGAATTTGAATTGCAGGGGTGAAGATGCGTCTGGGGAACCCAGAAGGGAAAATATAACAAAGAAGGGGTAGATGTTTGAAGAAATATATGAAAATATTTGGCATGAAAGATGTGAATTCAGTACTAGGCGTTCAGGGTGAATTTACATATTATTCTCCAAGATACAAAAACTGGGCTATGATAGATAGAATTTATATCTCACAGGAACACGTGTGCATTTAACTGAAGGGCTTGAAATGCACCCAACAACTATTTCAGATTATGCACTAATAATAACTAAAATAAAAATGCAAGGTAATGAGATAAAAATGAGACACCGGTGCTTTCCCATCTGTATGTTGAAGAGAGAGGAATTTAAGGATTGGGTAGTGGAAATTATCCAGGAGTTATTAGAGAAGATAGAAATTTCTTCTGAAAATATAGCTAGGGCATAGGATAAAATTAAAGTAGACTTTAAAAACAGAGTGGAAATAAAAGAAGGGGAGATATGGTTAAGAAGTAACAAGAATTATTTAGCGGGACTTATAAATGTTAAAGTGTTGCAGAATAGGGGGAATCTCACAGAACAAGAAGAGGATCAACGGCAGAATGCTAAGCAAAAAATAAGAGACTACCTTTATAATATGCATAAGTTTAGAAAGATTGCTGTTAAGTAACAGGTTTTTGATAACTCCAGAGCACAACAACTTTTAGCACAATGACTCTGGCAACAGAAAGTAGAAAGAGCTGTCACCAAACTTAGTGAGCCTGTAACAAGGAAGATGACAAAACAGATCCTGTAGTGGTATTAGAATATTCCAGAAAATATTATTAAAGTCTGTATAAAGCAGAGCAGTATGAAAATTAAGAAAAGGTACAAACAGAGGTGATTGTAAAATAATTAAATATGCCAAGGTAAGAGATAGATGAGGCTCAATTACTAACTGTTAGGATAGAAGGAAATGGGTTAAAAATTGTGATGTATAACCAATCTACAGGAAAGTCCCTAGGAATAGATGGTATTCCTGTGGATGTTTGGAAGCTAGGATGGAAAAAATCTGATAGACTTGGAAGTTTAATTTAATATTTTAAGAGGAGGAGAAGCACCAACATCCTGGAAGAAAGCGGTGGTAGCTGTGATACCTAATGAGGGTAAAACTGATAGATATGCATCAGTGGTTATGTGGAGGGGAGGCAAACATTTGACAACATTAACAGAACATTGATGTTCTAGAGGGAAGCAGAATGGCAGAAAATGCAAGTTTGTTGGTGAGTCTTGATGCATAGAAAGCATTTAACAGAGCAAGCTGGGATTTTATGAGCAGAGCAATGGAAGCATTTGCATTCCCTGATACAATTATATAAGGTTGATTAAGAGGTTTGTATGAGGGATCAGAGGTGAAAATGATTGGATTCCTCTCTGATCATTTCTGCTTGAGCAGAGGAACCAGGCAGGGGTGTCCTCTTTCCCCTTTGCTATGTTCATTATATTTAGAACCACTGACAAAATAAGGGACTCATAAATCTGGGGATGTAATTGGTGTGGTAGTCAAGAAAAGCTGATAAATCAGAAAAGGACATTTTATTATTGTGGAACATTTTGAGACTGTTTCAGATCTTTTCTGGATACAAAATTAATGAAGCTAAAACCAAAGGCAATAGCTGCAAATAGCGGTAAGTTATGTACCCACACATGAATTGGTTCAGCAATATCCATATGTATGGGGACATGGTAAAATGAAGTATTTAGGAGTATGGATTAAAAATTATTCCAGTATGGCAGCTAAGGATATGTGGGAAGAGACTAAACAAAAGATAATATAAAAATTGAGAAATTGGAAGCTCTGTAATATGAACTTGGATAGTAATATACAACAGTTAAAATGCTTTTAGTCCCTTTAGTCTTATACACAGGTCAGGCATATTTTTATCAACCAGAGGAGAAGTTGTTTATAGCAATTAATAAAGGGCTGAAGGATTTTATCTTAGAGGGAAATATGGCAAGCGTTAAGTGTGATAACTTGTTTCTTCCACTAGAGCAAGGTGGTTTGGGATTACCCGGTTTGAAGGGATATTTCAGAGCTACACAGTTAAGGCTCCTATATATAGCAGAAGCAGAAAACTATAATTCGAAGTGGAAAGGGATGATGATGAAAAAGGGGGGAAGCTCAAGCAACAAAGAGCGGCTAGGATTTTGAATGCAGATCTTTGAGGAAAATAATTATACAGAATATTATGTTCATAAAGTAGCAGAAAATATTCTAAGAACTAAGCTAACATGCAAATCGAGAAAGGAGATTTTGCAAGTAGGGATACAACAATATACACAAGGGGCTGGAATTTATTGGAGAAAATTGGCAAAGGAACCAAGGTTTTGAGAGCAAATAACTAGAGAGGGGAAGGTAACAGAATGGGAAGACAACAAGAACTCATTTGGACTTCAGGTTAGAGATTGCCTTCCCTATCAAGGACTGATATCAGAGTATAGGCAAAGAGAAAGAACTAGTGGGTCCCTAAATAGATACCAACACTGGTAGAGTTTTTAGTGGAATCTAGAACAGAATCTGCTGTTAAAAAAGGAATAATTAGTAGGCCATATAAAATATTGCATGATAACTATAAGATTCAATCAGAGGAGGTTAGAAAGGATTGGAAAGAGAGATTGGATAAGCAATTTACAAAGAAACAATGGGGGATATATGCATGTCTCACAAATATAAAATAAAATCTAGAAGATTTAAGATTTCTGTTTGGAAATGTTTACATAGGTGTTTTTATACCTCAAGTACACTCCAAAGAAGTTTTTCTCCGGTAGACAACAAATGTTGGAGGTGTGATGTGGAAGAAAGAGGTAACTGGGAACATTTTCTGAGAGTGTAATGGGTTGGCAGTCTTTAAAGATTCTATGCACACAACTCTATCAGAGGTGCTGGGTGAGCAAATTTGTGTATCTAAGGAAATTTTTTTTGAGGTATGATACTGAATCGGGCACAACAACAATTAATATTTAATTGTTTAATGATTGTAGTGTATAAGATGTGGAAGAACTTCACAGTTTATACTCCTGGAAGGCACTTGCTTTTTTGAGGCACTGGAGTTGAGTTCTAATAAAGTTTACGTCGGATTTGGCCGTTTTTTTTTTCATTTTAGATATGATACAGAATCGGAACTGCCTAGACCTAGCAAGACCTTGCTGCGTCTAATTATGATGGCTGCCTAAAAGCAATTAGTAGAAAATGGAAGTCAAAGTCTAAACCAACTGTGCTTAAAGAAGTGAATATAGCAACAGAAATAAAGCAACTGAAATTGGGATCTTTAGAAAAGGTTCAGAGCAAATTACATAAGAAAAAGATGGGAATTGTGAGAACAATAAATACAGGGGAGGAATGTGGTGTACAAGAAGGCCAGATTTGAGTGAGATATGTAATGTTTGACTGACAGTGATTGGTTAGATTATAAATGATATAGAATGTTTGCAACTAAAATTATGTTAATATTGTTTGTTTTCACTTACATAAATACATGATCGCCTATGTCATAAGTGATAATTTAGTAGATGTTTTTTGTTTTAAAATAAAAAATGTCAATTATGGCTTAGCTGCAAAGCTGTGTGCCATTGTTTTATGGTCACTGTAATGTAATCAATTAATATGTTTGTAAGTACTGTTTTATCCAGGAATGTGAGATGCTGTCAAATGCTTTATGTAGTCTAGTCATGCTATACTTATATTTTCCCCCTTTTTACAATTCTCCATTATGACTTGAATTAACAACAAATGATCCTTTGTTCCATATGGCTTTCTTTTGTTACCCTCTTGTTCTATTGCCAATTTCTTCCAAATCAGGTTGAATGGAAAGGGAAAGCTGAAAAATAAAAAAATGAGCTGCGTAATGCTAATAAACTTAAAAAAAACTAAAATATGGTAGCGCTATTTCAGTGGTAATAATATTCCACCTTCCAGAGACAGAGACATAACACAATGATACTTATATAGCTTGTAGTTAATTGTCAATTAGTCATTCAGTCAACCAATAAAAATAAAACCATATAAAAATACAATATTTAAACAGTATAAAACCTGCTCTAAAAAGTTACAATGTTAAATACGTAATAGTCAATTTATAAATAACATTAAATATATCCAGTATTATTATGATCAGACTTTAGTCTCTAACCAGCATGCAATTATTTAATATATATGTTTTACATATTACTATATTTTTTATGTGACTTTACTTAGCTAAATATCTTAGTTCTTATAGTAAACTTATGTCATTCTCATATATTGTACATTTTCAGTTTAGCCCTAGTAGCTTTTAAAATGTTATTTTGTAGTATAATATTCATATTTATATATGTTATACACATATATTTAATGTAATTTATAAATTGACATTTAACATTGTAACTTTTTAGAGCAGGTTTTATACTGTTTAAATATTAGTGTTTTTTTGGTTTTCTTAATTTCTTCCAAATGACTATAAATTCTTTCAACATCAATTCCAGTCTTTGGTTTATACATGGTCGGAAGGCAAGTTATTGATCTTTAGTTTCTAGGATGTCTTGCAGGTTCACGCTTATGGAGGAGTATTGTTTTTCCTGTTGCTAACCAGGTTGGCATCTGTTTGGTGTGCACATGTAAGTAGTTCCTACTCATGGCTAAATCTTCATGTAAAGATGTTAATACTTTTAGCCAGAGGTTAGGTAGTGAATCTGGGCCTGGGGTTTTCTATTTAGGAGTGTTTATTAATTTTGTTTCAATTTCTCTGGCCATTACTTCGATTTCATATCCTGTACATTTGAACTTCTGTTCTTTCTTTTACTTCTTCTATCCATTCAGCATCTTTGTTTCACAGGATCTTCACAGATATTTCTCCAAATTGTCTGTTTCTGATTTTTGTGGTGGTGTTTCTATTCCTTTTTTCCCCCTTGTTTACCAATTCTCTATAAAACTTTTTTTTTGGGGGGGGGTCATCAATAAATTGCATATTTTGTACTTTTAGATCCTGGTCTGTTCTGATACTCCACATTGCTGTTATGATGTCTGTCTTTGAATATTTTTGTTGACCTGTTCCCTCTTCTGTACCCTTCTAGTAGCGACACTTCTTGTCTTAATTGCTTTATAGTTTTCTTTATTCAGTACTTCTATGATGGCATTTGATTTTTCCCTTTCTTTCCCTGTGTTTTTGTGGTAAGATTATCTGTTATTAATTTAGCTGCTCAGTAATGTAGTCTATGTACTTTTATGTCGCATAAATTTCTGTTAACAGTCTTGATGACTGTGTTTGTTTTATTGAACTTCTAACATTTTGAGTCTTAGTGACTTTCTGTAATCTAATTCTTTTGTTGATCTTAATTTGTCTGTCCATCTTTATTAAATCAAGCAGCATTTCCCTTAGATCCATTTCTTCTAAAGTAAGGGCACATTCTTTGTTCTCTGTTTCCTGCGGGCATTATACAGAAAGTTTCAGCACATCTTCCTGTGTCGCATTCTCTCCAGCTTCATCCTGTGTCATCCATTGCTCTTTCATATGGGAACTCACTAGCTTATCACTCCACAGTATTGACTGCGTCAGAGTTGCCACAATTTCCTGTTCCTTCCCTTGCTGTTCAACTCTGCTGAATTTCTGTACTGGTCTTCTACTGAAGGCTCCAAAGTATCTTCATATGGCAACTGATCATATGCTTCCCAGTCCACTGGTTTTTCCTTAATTTGGAGATTCATTTATTCTGTCATACTGTGATGTTATCAGAGTTAGAGTTTCTACAGTCCTTCACTTCACAGGTAATCCATAAGTTCAGTTTTTAACTTCTCAATTACTAATCCTTTTTTACTGTTCCCCTTTTGTTTTCTTGCTTTTTGTATTGTAAAATCTTCCATACCCAGATAGCTTTACCTGTATTTCTTTTCAAATATCTTTGGTGCTGCATTTTTGTATTGCATAAATATTGCACCACATTAAATCTTTTTCTTTCCCCTGTCCATTTTTCTTCCTCAGATGTCTCCTCCTCCTCCTGTTTCTCCTTACTTTGGGGACTCATTGTTCCATCATGCTGTGATATAACCTGTGGTAGACTTTCTACACTAAATCCTTCACTTTGCGGGTATTCCATACCTTCACCTTCTATTTGTTTTTAACTTCTGATTTACTAATCTTCTGTTCTATGTCCCCTCTTTGTGATCTTAGTTTTTGTATTGTGAAGTTTTCCATATTTAGGTGACTTTGCCTGTATTTCCTTTTGAATATCTTTGGAGATGCTTTTTTTGTATTAATTTGTCTTTCTCCTTTGCATAAATACTGCACCATATCAGATCTCGCTTTCCCATGTCCATATTTCTTTTCTTATAGGTTTCAAAAATCTCTAGATTTTGTTCTTTATATTTTCATATTTCCTTAGTCTCTTTTCCAAATGCCCCAAGGTTTCTTGATCTTTATAATGTTTTTCAAGAATCTGTTGTACTAATGAATACAAATTTGCATTTGAAGCTTTTGACAGTTTTTCTTGTACAGGTATTTTTCCTTCCTCTAACTTCTCTCTTAATCATTTTGTATAGTTTCATAGTTTCATAGTAGTGTACTAGGCTATCTGCCCGGGGGCATTTATAAGCCTAGCCAACAGTGATGTGGCTTTACGCCACCCCATACTATATAGTTGCGCCTCTCTAGTAGTGACACATGTGGAACCCCATTATTTAGTAAGCTATACCTCTGTCTAGTAGTGACACTGAGGTCACTCCCGGGGTAAACTTGTGATCTCCCATCCATGCATCGAGATTTTTCTTGAACAGTGCCAATGAAGGGCTCTGTCTCACGTGAACTGGGATTTTGTTCCAGAGTATGGGTAACCTCTGTGTTATGAATCTATCCCTCCAGCATGTCCTATTCATATTTGTGCAGAGGTTGAAATCTTTAGCTCGTGTGGTTCTGGTGGATTTGGATTTTTGAGATGGAGCATGTCCATCAATTCCTGGTTGGACATGGCCCTGTATGTTAGGCACAAATCACCTCTGAGCAGGCGGTATGCTACTGAATAGAGCTGGAGTTTCTTTAATCTAGCTGGATAAGGCACATGTTTTAGACCTATGATCCTCTTGGTGAGGTACTTCTGGGGTCTTTCCAGTTGTTGCATGTGCCGGGTGAGATACATCCCAAATGGAGCATTATATTCAATCATGGGCCTGACAAGGGAGGAATACAGAGGTACAATGACCTCCTTTGATCTGGATGAGAATCTCTTCATGATGAGATGGGCAAGGTAGAAAGTCTTTCTGACCACTTTGGCAACATGGTTGTCAAAGGAGAGGTCACTATCGACTTGAGTCCCCAGGTCTCTGATTACATCTTCTGTATTCAGTGGGTTATTGTCTATGTGATAGTTTGTGGGTACTTTGTTTTTCCCAAAGGGGATGACTATACATTTTTTGGCGTTAAGTTTGACGCCATGATTCCGGCACCAGTTGTCCGTTTCAGTGAGACCTTTCTGTAGGATGTGTGTGTCGGCAGGTGAATCCACTATGGCACCCAGTTTGCAGTCATCTGCAAACTTTGTCAGCCATAATCCTTCCATATTTGCTTTCACATCTGAGAAATAAATGCCGAATAGGAGTGGACCCAAGACTGAGCCCTGTGGGACACCACTTGTGACTGGTTTTGAGTCTGACATGGCTCCAGCAATTTTAACCTTATGGGTTCTCTTTTTAGCCAATTTGCTACCCATCTTGTGACATATGGATTTACATTTAGGCTGCTGAGCTTGTCAATGATGCCAGAGTGTGGTATTGTGTCAAAGGCCTTAGCCAAGTCCAAATAGGCAGTGTGGACAGCCTTGCCCTCATCGATGGCACTAGTGACTGTCTCAAGAAGTCAACCAGGTTTAAGAGGCAGGATCTGCCTTTACAAAACCGAACTGTGTGGGATCAAGGGTCTGCAGATCACCAATGTCGCCATTTATGAGTTCCATGATGATCCTTTCCATAGCCTTACAGATCAGGCTGGTCAAACTTATGGGGCGGTAGTTACCTGGGTCAGTAGAATTTCCCCCTTTGTGGAGTGGGACCACTGTTGCTGTGTGCCAGTGTTCAGGTACATATCCTGTAGTGAGGCTAAGATTGAATAGAGTTCTTAGGGGTTTAGTTCATCTTGAGTTCACGTAACACGCAACCGGGATACCATCGGGTCCCATAGATGCTGTGTTTTTTGCCTTGTTGAGTGCTGATTTCACCTGTGTGTCTGTGATGACAGGTAGGTTACATTCAGCAGGGGTAGTTATTTCATCTTTAGGGGGTGAGGGAGGGGAGAAATTTGCACTGAACCTATCTGCCAGAATGTTGGCAATGTCAGTAGGGTCAGTGAATTTGTTTTATTGTGTACTAGCTCAGAGCATATCTGAGAATTTCCTCCCAAGGTTCTGACATAATTGAAGAAGGCTTTGTGATTGTCTTTGGTATCCTTGGCAATCTTTTTTCAAAGATTGCATTAGATGTTATTATGAGAGAGCGTAGTCTATTACTTGAGCTGATCAGGGAAGCCTATCCCTTGTGGGATTTGGCTCTGTCCTGCAGTAGCTTCCTTCTTTTGTTGTACAGTTTGTTTATAGCCGGGGTCCACCAAACCGGGCGTTTTCCCTTGGTGGAGAGGGTCTTGGTTTTAGTTGGGATTGCCTGATCCATGCATTCCTGGAGATGTCCATAGAAGGCTTTTGTGAAGGATTCAGCATTTTGGGATGTGGTTTCCATTAACCCAGTAGGCTTAAAGGATATCATTTCCGACTTGAGGAGCGCAAAGTCAGCTTTTGAAAAGTTTTTCACTGTAGTCTTTTGTTCGGGGGGGGGGGGTGGGATATGTACATCCAACGTGATCAGTTTATGATCAGATCTTACTAGTGAGGGGTTTATATCCGGTGCGGAGCATTTGGACCCCATGTTTGTGATAATCAGGTCAAGTATATTATCTCTCCTCGTAGGAGAGGTGACCAGTTGCTCCATAGCATTTGAGTTTATGAATTCCAGGAATCTTTGGGCCAGGGTGTTAGGGCTAGAATAGTGGGTCCAGTCTATGTTAGTAATTGAAGTCACCCAATATGATGGTGTTTGGTGTGACATTCATATCCTCCAGTGTTTTCAGGAATGCTTGATGGGATTCCTGGGATTGGGAGGGTGTTCTATAACATGCGACCAGTTGTATGGCAGTTTTGCCTATGGTGAGTAAAACTTGTATGGTTTCTGATGCTTCATGAGTAGCCACCAATCGAGAGGTGTAGGTGTCCTTTATGAAAATGGACACTCCTCCTTTGTGGTTCGGCCTGGAACTTGAGGCAAACGCATGATATGAGGTATAGCCTGGTAGCTGGAGTGCTCTCAGGAGCCTTGAACCAGGTTTCAGTTACTGCACAGACATCGATGTTCTCCATACTGAGAAGTGCTTCGAGTGCCTGCATCTTGAGATTTAGACTTCTGGCGTTGAGCAGCATTACCCTTAATTTTTTTCCATTTTTGTTTTTATGGAGGTTGATTTGTCCTTTGAGCATTGCCTAAAAAGGCACTATGGGGGTGGCAAGAGCCTTGGCCAGTATCCGAAGCCCAGTGGTGACAGGTGCAAGCCATCCCTTGCGAAGCAACGTGGCTTGTCCAGCATGTCATCCCAGGCTGACAGACATTGGATCCCTCTAGAATGACACCAGTGATTAAGCCAATTGTTAAAACTGATCATTTTGTCTTTGTACTGAGGCATCATTCTTGGCGAAGGCAGGGTGCTGGTCAGGCTCAGGGTCATACCAGTCTGGGCTACATAATCGGAGAGCTCCTCAATGTCTCTTTTCATGTAGTCCAGGGAGGTACGTCTCAGGTCATTCACACCCGCATGTACAATGACTGAATCATATTTGTACTTGCTTTGGAGTGACCTGAGTGCGTGTGTAATGTGGCGGATCCTATCCCGATAGGCAGCTCACCGCTACCCTCTCCTTATTCAGCCTGGTAAGTGGAACATCGGTGTGTCTGACTATAGAGTCACCTATTACTAATGTCTCTGGCATAGTATTTTGCCTTGGGGGCTGTGATTGTGTGACACACCTGTTGCTTGAGGTATGTGTTGTAGGTGTTGTGTTTTGTGGGGGTGTATTTCTGGGTGTCTGCTTTGGAGGCCTCTGTTGTTTTGGTAAGTTTTTACAAGAGCCTCCGAGTATGTCTTTGTGTTTTATGTGTTTGGTTTGCATGGGTGGTGGTTATATGTGTGACTGGTTTTGCTTTGGGTGTGGGTACCATCTCTTCCTGACTGGTCTTGCCAGTCCTGAGTTGAGAGAGTTCAGCCTCCAGTCTGGCTATATAGTTGCATCTCTCACAAGTATATGTGTTAGTAGGAAGGAGGAGAGGGTTGTCTGTGTACATGAGACAATTGTAACATTGTCTTAAGATTCCCAGATTAACCAGCTGAACAAGAGAGGATGCTAGTGGTCTACCACTCGACATACTAGAATATTATAAGGAGTGTTGTGCCTTTAAGGGAAGTGGGTATTCACAGGGGTAGTGGATGCCTGTGGTGCTTACTTTAGGGTAAGAGTGCTTGGTTTTATTATGAGTGCTTGCTAAGGATAGAAGTTCCGAAAACAAGTGCTGATATATACAGCTAGATAGACTGAGTAGAGCTTCTAAGGGAAAAATTCTCTCCAGAAATTCTGGGCTTCTTGCATAATGTTAACAATACATAAATTCTTTCTTTTCCTGAATCGTCCACTCTGTCATCTTTATGGATCTTGTTTTGGCCTGTCAGTTTTTGTGGTTTTGTGGACTGCTGCTACCTTCTACAATGGGGGGGCATCCTCCCCCTGAGCCCCTAACACCATTGTAGGAATGTTTCCATGTCTTAAGGATTCTACGCTGTCATTTTTTCCAGTCCTGTCACCAGTGCCCCTACCAGGATTGGGTGCTTTTTTATCCTTGTCTTGTGCACCCACCTATCTTTTTTTTATTTTTTAACTTACTTCTGTCCATGATGTGTGCTATGTAAAATATCTGTGCTGTCTTGGTGAGATTTTGTCAAAACGGGGTCCACCTCATGAAAGGTACTGACCAAGACTTGAGGATGAATTCACTTCCAGATATGCCACTGTCCTTTGCTAGCTGATTTTATCTCTCCATTGAGACCTCAGCTCCATTAGGTACCTGAGATGCCAATTAAATTTGGAGCAGCCTCCTTCCCCAGGATAAGTGAGTCAATAGTGCTCACTCACTCTCATTCTTTCTGCCAGCTTCATCAGGTGCCATAGATGCTAATTAAACTCTGGCTGCCTAGGTTGTAGTAAGGGCTTTATCCAGTATCTGTTTGATATTCAAAGACTTGTTGGTGGGAGTCCTAGAGTAGTGTAACTGAATGACCAAAAACGTGTGGGCGTTCTAAGCCTGCGAATGAACTTTTCTTGAAGTTTTCTCTTTTCTCTGCGATACGGTGATCTTGATGTATATAAGCTGAGGGGAAGTAATGGGCATCCCCTCCGTATTAGAAGTTTACAGGATTAAAGGACAACATTGATGTTCAACTTTCACTGTTCACTTGTACTTTTGGACGTTATTTTTCACCCTTACAATTCTCAGAACTAAAAAGGAGGTCTGTACTCCTCTGTGCCACTGGACCTGGCATTGGGGTACACTTTTGAAAGGAAGCAGATGATAGGTGCAGTCTTAGTGTCAATGATAGATCTTCACACAGAAGCATAAAAGGATCTAGTGGAGATGGCTTTATCTTCAGGAAGTCTGCTTCCATGCCATTTACCTATTGATGGTGTTTGTGTACCAGATAGGGATCATGAAGGCAGCCTCCTGCCAGTGCCTGTGCTGGACATTTTCTACTGCCATCATCATGTGATGTAAGGATGATGTCATGTTTCTTGTGCATTTGGCCAGGTTTAAATTTCTTGCAGTGTTTTTGTCTTGCTTTTGCCTGTGACATTCAAGGCACTGGTTGTGGTGTAGTAGACTCTGTCTGGTGGTGGCCCATAGGACTAATATCCCATATCTCCCTCTCTTAATCTATTCCTGCTGTGCTTTTTACTCTACAACTTGTCATCATATCTGATTCTCCTTATCCCAATATCTTCAGTATTCCTCTTAATTCACTTCTTTACTACCCTCCTCATTAACTTCCCCTTCTTTTCCCCCTCTCTACTTACCTAATGTTTCCTATTTTCCCTACCATACCTCCTATCAAACCTTGTAATTCATGTTTAATCCTCAATTCTATAATCCCCTCCCTCTCCCAACAAACTCTTTTCCAACTAGAATTCCTCCTGCCATACTATTAAATATTAATTGCTCAAATTTATTCTTGAACCTGTGGTTTATATCCCAAAGCACTGTAAATTGATGTGTGTAATTCTTACTATAGCTGTATAATCTCCATTTATTATTGTCTTTTGTTTTTTTCTCGCTAGCCATTCTGTTCTGCGATAAAACAGTGATTAATTTTGCTTAGCGTATTTATGCACTGATACTATTTTTCCTACTAGCTATAATTTTGCACTTGTCTTGCCATTCTGAGCTTTGATAAAAAAAAACTGTGTGTTTAGTCTATGTTTAGATTGTTCATGTATGCTACTGTTAATCCTGTTAGTTACTGTAAAGGTATAACTTGTACTGTGGAGCTTTTCTCCCCGGGCCTCCACTGAAAAAGAGCCTTTGCTCAGTCGGACTATCCCAGTTATAAATGTCAAATTAAATAAATAAATAAAACATCCTCTGTGAGAGGTGGGAGGTTGGAGGTTTTAAATCCATGTATGAAAATACAGGAATAAAAATCATGATCAGGGTAATTTGAACGATCTATGGGATAACATGATGCAACAAAGTTTAAAACAATTCTTCAGTGCAGTTAGGCTAGGATTCACCTATGAACTTTGGTGGCTTTTGTTTCTTATGTACTTTTTTTTTGGTCCACTTGGACCTCATGTTTACTGGCCCAGCCTCCAGCTCCCACATCCACAATGGCTTTACCAACTATTCTTTTACCTCCCCAGATGTACTCTAGTATTGTTGGGTCAGTCATGGATCGTAAGGTTATCCTGGTGGCTCAGCTTTGCTTCCTTCCAGGTATTTTTTTTGTTTTGTTTTTTTTTATGCTTCTGACTCCCTTTCACCCCCCCCCCCTCTCGTGCTTGTTGATTGAGCCCAAGTGCAATTCCCCTCTTTGGACCATGCCTTTATTAGAGAACCAATCGGTACATGCCCTCCCATGTCCATCCCTTCCCTGCTGCTTCGTCAGTTACCTGACTCACTGATCAAACCTGGATCTGCTAGGCCATAGTCAGGGCTTTATCCCTCTACTCCAATGGCTAAGCCTCCTTTTCCTAGGTATTGTACACAGAAACTTTTCCCTGTTGAACTTGATTACTTTTTTACCCTTTGTTGACCCAGTTAGTCCCACTAGGCTAGTAGACTCTTTCTTTTTTCAGAAGGGACCCAAGATGCTATTTGTACTACTAGAAGAACTCTGGCCAGGACATTGGGGAACTTCACCTATACATCATCATTGTCAGTGGGTACTATTTTGGAGGTGCACTTCCTGTTTTCATTCCAGGGGCAGAGTCAGCCCAGAGAAAAATAGAGGTAGATGGAGAAAGAAGTAGATGATGGAGTACTGAAAGAAATGAAGGAAAAAGCAAATATTGAGACCAGAGAATGTGTGCAGGATTCTGAGGAAATGTTTCAAAGAAACCTGTTTAATGGAGACGAGTCAGCAAATGGTGGATGTATAATTACAGCCCTCCAGTTGGGAGAGTTGGATGATTTACTTAAAGAAATGGTGGTGCAGAGTGAGCCAGAAAATGAAGAACATGTTTTCTGGGGGGACATTATGGAGAAAATACAAAAGGATGATTCAGAAATAATCCTGATGGATAGTGGTGGAATGGAAAATAAAACTTATGCAGAGAAAGTAAAAGAAGACAGAAGGAGAGTAGCAGAAAATAAGGCAGAAGAAAATGAAAAATGGAAGTATGTGGTAAGGATTCAAAGTAAAGAAGACAAAAAAATGGGAAATACATGATAAGGATTCAAAGTAAAGAAGACAGGGCAGGTGTGAAGTGTGGGGCAGTTTAATAGCTCCTTTGTGTATAAAAGCCCATGAGGTAAGAACATTTATTCTTATTAACAAAGAACAGCCACATTTTGTGACATTATATTTGAGACAGTTTTTTCAATGGAAATTTTTCTTGGTGAATATGAAAAAAGAAAGACTGTAACCCATGGAATCTTTGTGATAAAAACATTCAATAGGGGGAAAAAAAATTCATGTACGATTTCAGACAAGTACAAAGAGAGTCTTTGAAATTACATTTGAAAGCTTTATGTAAAGTAGTACTGGTCACTGCAAATGTTTGACAAAACGGGTTTATGGACTGGTGACTGGGATTGTAATAGTCTGCTAAAAATAGAAAGAGAAAAACTGATATGTATGCCAAGCTTGATAAATGTGAAGGAGAACAGCAGCGCTGTAACATACTGGGGATGACCCGAGCCATGCTTTTGGAAAAGAACGTGTGATAAACGTGACAAAACAAAAATGTATATTTGTGGGGAAATGAGACGTGATGTAAAAAATGTGACTTGAAATATTATAAATGTAACAAAATTGGACATTTATGGATGGATTACAAAAACAAAAACAGAAGAAAATGAACAAAGAGAAGGAATTTTAGTAGCAGTAGAAATCGAAAAATTAGCCTAAAAAAATAGAGAGGGCATAGAAGAAGGTTCTGAAATGAGTGATGAAAAAAGACATACACTGAGAGGTATAAAAAGGGAAAAACAATAAACAGTAGTAGAAGGGTAAGAGGCAAAAAAAGAAAATTAAAAGGGATAAGTAAAAAAGAAAGGAAATGGATATATAGCTAAAGACTGGAACTTGGTATATTGGTTAAGGTGTTTGGCTCAAAGACACAAGATATACAGTGTTTGATTCTCACCTTTGGGAAGAAAATTGGCTAGGCTTAGAATGGCCTATTAAGAAAGCTAGACTAATAATTAGCTATGAACTTATGAAACCACAACTCTAAGGAAAAGGGGAACTGAAAACTTTAAAGCTCTTTCTGTAAATGTGAATGTAAAAATATACTAAGAGTGGGAGGTTGGCATAATGGTTAAGGTGTTTATCTTACAGTTACAAGGTACAGGGTTTGATTCTCACATGGGGTAATTGGCTAGGCTTAAAATGGCCCAGAAGGGCTGTTAGCCTAGTACTAATCTATGAACAACAGGAATTATGGAGTGGCGTAATATGTGGGATACAAATGTAATTATATTAGAAGACACGAGACTTTTAAGAAATGAAGAGATTACAAACTATAAGGAGGAATGATCATCTGGAATTTGGGAAATGAGAGATGTTCTGAAATAGCCGTATTCTGTAGAAATACAGTAAGGCTATTAGATATATTCTAAGCAAAAATGGGAAGACTAACCATCGTAGATTTAAAATGGAAAGTATGTAGAATTATAACTTTATATGCTTATACTAACTGCAAAGAAAGTGGAAGCTTACATCATCAGATTTTAGACTATGCAGTGATAAATATGAATTTTATAATAAGTGATTTTATTTGTGATTTAACAGGCAAGTATAAAAAAAAAGGAAGTGATACAAGAAAAGTGTTGGAAGTTAGATATGGGAAGTTAAAACTTTGGGACAAAAACCCATGGACTTACAAAAGGGGTATTTATCGAACTGGAATAGATTATTTTTTAGTATCAGAAGATTTAGTTATAGAAGGGAAGGTAATAGAAACAGGATTTTCTGATCATCTTGGAATATGGCTAGAGAAAAAAAACAAGGAATATATAAAAATAGGCAAAGGAATAAAAAGGATAAATGAGAAAGCACGGAATGTAGAAGGAAAGAGATTAGTAATGCAGTTATGGAACGATCATATTACTATGAGAACATTATATAAAAATTGGTCTGAGTGGTGGGTGATACTTAAGAAAAAATATATTTTTACAGTGCCAGTATGATGTGAGAAAGGTAGAGAAAGAAATATATAAAAACATATAAAGATGCATTGGAAGATTTAGAACAATGATAGAAAGTATTTTGACAAAGAAAAAGAATTGTAGGAAATTGCGAAAAAATATAAAAATTATTATATAAGCAAAGATTTTTTTTACATGAAAAAGAGACTCATCAAGTTACTGAAGCAGATTAGTAAAGAAAGACGGTAGTGTAATGAGAGAAATAAAAATGTAAAAGGAGAAATAGAATTCAGGAAAAGATTGTGAATAATGTAGTAAAATATGTATAACAAGTAAAGAAAAAAGAAGGTAGTGAAAAAACATGGAAAGTAAAAAGGTTAACAGAAAGAGAGAATAAAGAGTTGGAAAAGGAGATTTCTTTAAATGAGATAAAGTATTAGGACAAGTAACTATAGATTCAGCTGTATGACCAGATGGAATAGGGTATGATATGTTTAAAATGTTAAGGAATTGGAAAAAAAATATTTGGAATATTTAAATTCGTATAGAAGATAGAATTAAAAAAATGGAGACAGTGGTATTGAGTAGTAATCATTATAAGATATTTATGAAAATACAAAAGAGATTTGACACTGTAAAATGGAAAATATTATGGAAGATAGCATGTAGTATAAAGGGGGAGGTTTGTCAAGAATTATTAATGATAGAGAAATTGTGGATGATATTTTGAACAGAAAAGAAGCAGCAAAAGTCATGATAGGAGACCTTAATAAGGCATTTGGTACAATTGGACATGTGATCTTATGGGTAATAATGAAGTAATATAATATAAGTGAGAAAGTTAGGAAATTATGTATGTCAGCGTATAGTCATAAAAAAATAAAAATACTTGTAAATGGCTGGTTAAGCGAAGAGGTACATATGAGGAGTGGTGTAAGACAGGGATGTCCAATGAGCTGTATACTACTCTTTGTATTAGTTATGAATGTGATAGTATGTGAAATAAATTACAAAATGAAGGAGGTGAGGTATATAACACCTGAAGGGTTAAGAATTCCAGTTCTGTTAACATATGCAGATGACATTATAATTGCAAAAAAATGTAGATAAAAGAAAGTAATAAGTTGCAGAAATGGGTGTCTAGAGATGATAGGTATGGCTTTACATAAAGAGCAAAGTAAAAGTTTACATGATGTAGTAAAGATCAGGGGTACATATTTTATAATTAATGGCATTTCTGTGTTCAGGTTTAAAATTTGAAAATAAAGATGCAAGTCGAATTCAGTGGGGAAAAAACAATAGAAGAAATAAAGCAAACGTCTTTTCTGCAAAACATAAATTATCATTCAGAAAAAAAAGACTTTGATAAACTCAGTACTGATAGGAAAATAGCATACTTATCAACTGTATTTATGTTAAATTAAAGTAAATCCAATGCAGCAGATAAGACAGAGTATCATAGAAAATAAGTAATCACAAGTAGAATACTTTTACCTTAAACATTTTACCTTAAACATTTTGTTTAGTTGACAAACTTTTCATGCTTTCCGCTTGCCTGATAATGCGGTCTGTGCCCTTGTAATGCCCCTTTATTGTTTTTCACATTAAGTAAACAGTTTGTGTTATTTCCCATTACTTTTGATTCTTTCTGGCTATGTTTATGCACTTTTCTCTCTATTTTATGTTTACTGTTGTCTTTACATCTCATGGCGCTGAATATTCTTCTCTCTTCCATCCCACTTCTGACACCATGTTGCTTTCATGTTAGGACACAAATAAATCTTTGTGGGTTCTGTTCAAGCAGCTTTATTACATAATAACACATTACTACTGTTGACTATTGACTTAAGCAACTTATATGCACTTAATGACTTGCGTGCTTACTCCTTAGCTGCTGCTACAAAATGCCACTAAGGTTGTGCATGTGTGTGGGTTATATATGTGAACGTACAGCCTCACGTGCTTCTTAAAGATGCAAGCACACACACTTTACACTCTCATCTACACTTTGCTACCTGTAAAAGTCAAGATTTATTGTATTTGTCTGCAGTGTTTTTCATAGTTTCTACATAGGTAAGACCAATATAACTTTAAAAGACCATAAACGAGAGCATATGTATAGTATCACTAAACATAATATGAATAATGTTTTGTTTAAACATATGTAGAAGAATGGCAGTCATCGTGTTTTTAAATTTTGTGTGCTTGAACTTTTTAGTGTGTCTATTAGGGGATAGAATACCAAAACTTGTCCAGAATGCCTTGAAACAAGTGGATTTTAGAATTACATAGCACTACAGGGAAGGGACTCAATAAATATGTGCCTTTAAAACCTTTATTGAAATCATGTAATTTAAGGCGGTGATGTTGAATTGTGCTATTTAAATGCTGTTATGCTTCAACTGTGATCTGAAGAAGCGACTATTAGGTCAGCGCTAATCCTTGCAGGAAGTTTGTTTTAACACAGTTATAACCGTAAGGCTGTGGTGACTGGTTAAGTTTATACTTGTGAGGAGTACTTATGTTGCCAACGGTATTTGAAAAGAAATTATTGGAGATAAGTGTTTTCATTTATATGGGGTTCTAGATTAAACCCAGTAAAAAGATGAGTTTTGTATTTAAAGGAGGAGGTATAGGATAAATTAACCCAGTGGTAAACACTGATTCATTAAATTTGTACAAAGTGTTAGTGGATAAATAAAAAAGATGAGAGATTGGTAGTAAAACTGTGTAAATATACATATGATAAATTTGGGGGTATGGTAAAAAGAGAAAGATTGTATAAATGAAAAAAATGAAATGTTGCCAAGAAAAAAAATATTTTGTGGAAAATGATGATATAGAAAAAGAAAAAAATATGGTATAAGAATGTAATGATAACACGTTACTATGTAAAACCATGGGAAAATCTAACAGATGAGAAAATTAAAACTATAAAAATAAGAAGCAAATGGTGTAATCAGAAAGAAGAATGCCAAGATTTTTGTGGAGACTGGTAATAGTATTTCCAGTAAAAGGAAATATGCAATGTAAAAAGAAAAGTGATAGAGTAGTTGTTTCTTCTTGACAATGTAAACGTATTCTGTGTGTGTTTTTGAAATGTAAAAGAGTAAACAAGTTATGGGGAAAATTATGTAAAGAAGATTTTTTTGAAGATATAAAAGAGATGAATAAAATAACCATGGATATGATTATATGTGAATATTATAAGAATAGAAGTAAAAATGGTAAAATAATATATAAAAAGTTGGGTTCAGGCACCTAGGCAGAGAGACATTTCCCTGTGGTACATTTGACTGGGGACACATGGCTGAAGTGACATTCAGCTGCAAAGAAATATGGCTGCTTGCAAATTCCCTGTGGGCAAAGAGAAGAATATATTGCCATGCCCACAACTTCAGTAACCAAATGCACAGGGGAAGACAATGTCCATGGTTCTCAAGGGAACATGAGACAGCAAGCAATATGGCAAGCATCAGCAGCAGGCTGGCCAGAGGACATATCAGTGGCAGTAAAAATTCAGTGCACAATGGGCAGTGCCTTTATAATTGGTGTGTGTGGACCATTACCCCCTTCACAGTATCTGGGGAACATTACTTAAAATGCATACTGGAGCATAAATGTGACTACAGTAGCCTGCAGGATTTCCTCCATGCTGTAGCACACTTCTAGATGTTGTAGTTACATAAGTATTTATGTACACTGAGCACAACACTCATTACTTCCCCTTTCCTCATGCTGTAGCACTTCTACATGTTGTAGTTACATAAGCATGTACTGTACACTGAGCACAACTCTCATTACTTCCCATGTCCCCATGCTGAAACACACTTCTACATGTTGTAGTTACATAAGTATGCACTGTACATTGAGCACAACACTCATTGCTTCCCCTGTCCCATGCTGTAGCACACTTTTACATGTTGTAGTTAGATAAGCATGTACTGTACATTGACCACAACACTCCTTACTTACCTGTGCCCATGCTGTAGCACACTTCTACATGTTGTAGTTACATAAGTATGTATGTATGTACACTGAGCACAACACTCATTACTTCCCCTGTCCCCATGCTGTAGCACACTTCTACATGTTGTAGTTACATAAACATGTACTGTGTACTGAGCACAGCACTCATTACGTCCCCTGTTCCCATGCTGTAGCACACTTCTACATGCTGTAGTTACATAAGCATGTACTGTACACTGAGCACAGCACAGCACTCATTACTTCCCCTGTCCCTATGCTGTAGCACACTTCTACATGTAGTAGTTACATAAGTATGTACTGTACACTGAGCACAACACTCATTACTACCCCTGTCCCCATGCAGTAACACACTTCGACATGTTGTAGTTACATAAGCATGTACTGTACACTGAGCACAACACTCATTACTACCCCTGTCCCCATGCTGTAGCACGTCTACATGCTGTAGGTTACATAAGTATGTACTGTACACTGAGCACAACACTCATTACTTCCTTGTCCCCATGCTGTAGCACACTTCTACATGTTGTAGTTACATAAGCATGTACTGTACACTGAGCACAATGCTCATAACTACCTCTGTCCCCATGCTGTAGCACACTTCTACATGTTGTAGTTACATAAGCATGTACTGTACACTGAGTACAGCACTCATTACTTCCCTGTCCCCATGCTGTAGCACACTTCTACATGTTGTAGTTACATAAGTATGTACTGTACACTGACCACAACACTCATTACTTCCCCTGTCCCCATGCTGTAGCACACTTCTACATGTTGTAGTTATATAAGTATGTACTGTACACTGAGCACAGCACTCATTACTTCCCCTGTCCCCATGCTGTAACACACTTCTACATGTTGTAGTAACATAAACATGTACTGTACACTGAGCACAGCACTCATTACTTCCCCTGTCCCCATGCTGTAGCACACTTCTACATGCTGTAGTTACATAAGCATGTACTGTACACTGAGCACAACACTCATTACTTCCCCTGTCTCCATGCTGTAGCACACTTCTACATGTTGTAGTTACATAAGTATGTACTGTACACTGAGCACAACACTCATTACTTCCCCTGTCCCCATGCTGTAGCACAATTCTACATGTTGCAGTTACATAAGCATGTACTGTACACTGACCACAACACTCATTACTTCCCCTGTCCCCATGCTGTCGCAAACTTCTATATGTTGTAGTTACATAAGTATGTACTGTACACTGAGCACAACACTCGGTACTTCCCCTGTCCCCATGCTGTAGCACACTTCTACATGTTGTAGTTACATAAGTATGTACTGTACACTGAGCACAACACTCATTACTTCCCATGTCCCCATGCTGTAACACACTTTTACATGTTGTAGTTACATAAGCATGTACTGTACACTGACCACAACAAACATTACTTCCCCTGTCCCCATGCTGTAGCACACTGCTACATGTTGTAGTTACAAAAATATGAATGTACGCTGAGCACAACACTCATTACTTCCCCTGTCCCCATGCTGTAGCACACTTCTACATGTTGTAGTTACATAAGTATGTACTGTACACTGAGCACAACACTCATTGCTTCCCCTGCCCCATGCTGTAGCACTTCTACAAGTTGTAGTTACATAATTATGTACTGTACACTGACCACAACACTCCTTACTTACCTGTGCCCATGCTGTAGCACACTTCTACATGTTGTAGTTACATAAGCATGTACTGTACACTGAGCACAATGCTCATTACTACCCCTGTCACCATGCTGTAGCACTTCTACATGTTGTAGTTACATAAGTATGTACTGTACACTGACCACAACACTCATTGCTTCCCCTGTCCCCATGCTGTTGCACACTTCTACATGGTGCAGTTACATAACCATATACTGTACACTGACCACAATACTCATTACTTCCCTTGTCCCCATGCTGTAGCACACTTCTACATGTAGTTACATAAGTATGTGCCTTACACTGAGCACAACACTCATTACTTCCCCTGTCCCCATGCTGTTGCACACTCCTACATGTTGTAGTTACATAAGCATGTACTGTACACTGAGCACAATGCTCATTACTTCCCCTGTCCCCATGCTGTAGCACACTTCTACATGTTGTAGTTACATAAGTATGTACTGTAAACTGACCACAACACTCATTACTTCCCCTGTCCCCATTCTGTCACAAACTTCTGTATGTTGTAGTTACATAAGCATGTACTGTACACTGAGCACAACGCCCACTACTTCTCCTACCCCCATGCTGTAGCACACTTCTACATGTTGTAGTTACATTAGCATGTACTGTACACTGAGCACAACAATCATTACTTCCCCTGTCCCCATGCTGTAGCACACGTCTACATGTTGTAGTTACATAAGCATGTACTGTACACTGACCACAACACTCACTACTTATCCTGTCCCCACACTGTAGCACACTTCTACATGTTGCAGTTACATAAGCATGTACTGTACACTGAGCACAACACTCATTACTTCCCCTGTCCCCCTGCTGTAGCACACTTCTACATGTTGTAGTTACATAAGCATGTACTGTACACTGACCACAACACTCATTACTTCCCCTGCCCCATGCTGTAGCACACTTCTACATGTTGTAGTTACATAAGCATGTACTGTACACTGACCACAACACTCCTTACTTACCTGTGCCCATGCTGTAGCACACTTCTACATGTTGTAGTTACATAAGTATGTATGTACACTGAGCACAACACTCATTACTTCCCTTGTCTCCATGCTGTAGCACACTTCTACATGTTGTAGTTACATAAGCATGTACTGTACACTGACCACAACACTCCTTACTTACCTGTGCCCATGCTGTAGCACACTTCTACATGTTGTAGTTACATAAGTATGTATGTACACTGAGCACAAACACATTACTTCCCTTGTCCCCATGCTGTAGCACACTTCTACATGTTGTAGTTACATAAGTATGTTCGGTACACTGAGCACAACACTCATTACTATCCCTGTCCCCATGCTGTAGCACACTTCTACATGTTGTAATTACATGAGCATGTATTGTACACTGATCACAACACTCATTACTTCCCCTGTCCCCATGCTGTAGCACACTTCTACATGTTGTAGTTACATAAGTATGTTCTATACACTGAGCACAACACTCATTACTATCCCTGTCCCCATGCTGGAGCACACTTCTACATGTTGTAATTACATGAGCATGTATTGTACACTGACCACAGCACTCATTACTTCCCTGTCCCCATGCTGTAGCACACTTCTACATGTTGTAGTTACATAAGTATGTACTGTACACTGAGCACAACACTCATTACTTCTCCTGCCCCCATGCTGTAGCACACTTCTACATGTTGTAGTTACATAAGCATGTTCTGTACACTGAGCACAACACTCATTACTATCCCTGTCCGCATGCTGTTGCACACTTCTACATGTTGTAGTTACATTAGCATGTACTGTACACTGAGAACAGCAATCATTACTTCCCCTGTCCCCATGCTATAGCACACTTCTACATGCTGTAATTACATGAGCATGTATTGTACACTGACCACAACACTCATTACTTCCCCTGTCCCCATGCTATAGCACACTTCTACATGTTGTAGTTACATTAGCATGTACTGTACACTGAGCACAACACTCATTACTTCCCCTGTCCCCATGCTGTAGCACACTTCTACATGTTGTAGTTACATAAGTATGTATGTACACTGAGCACAACTCATTACTTCCCTTGTCCCCATGCTGTTGCACACTTCTACATGTTGTAGTTACATAAGTATGTTCTGTACACTGAGCACAACACTCATTACTATCCCTGCCCCCATGCCCTTGGTTATTAAAACTGTGAGCATGGCAGTGTGTGCTTCTCTTTACCCACAGGGAATTTGCAAACAGCCATATTTCTCTGCAGCTGAATGTCACTTCAGCCATGTGTCCCCAGTCAAATGTACCACAGGGAAATGGCTCGCTGCCTAGGTGCCTGAACCCTAAAAAGTTATTTTATGTTATATGGAATGAAAGAATAAATGAAATTGTTTAATGGTAAATGGATTTTAGCAGCAGTATTAATTGCAATCAGATGGTGGTTATGGAAAAAGGAGTGGTGGTCTAATAGGGATGAAAATTTAGCATGATTGGAAAGAAAATTATGAATATCTATAAACAGATTTGTTTATTTATATATTTGTACCCATGAAATATTTGCATATTTACAAATATTTATACAAGTAAGAGTTATTTTTGTATATAAAGGAACCCCACTCTGTTTGATAGGTGCCATGAGATCTTTTACATCCACCTGAGTTAGGACCAGCTCAAGTTGATGGAACCTCAGGCGTGACGCACCGCAGACCTCCACTACCACCTTACACTGCACCACAGTGTCAGCAATCCAGCTACCTGCTGTAGGAATAGAAAATACAGCATTCTGCACCAAATGTGAGTGCGCTACCTGTTAAACCACTGACAGTGCAGGATTCAGTCCAGACTTTGCAGACACAAAAGTCACTCAAGGTCCCTCTGGTTTTGTGGGAGGGGATACCTAAAAATCGCCCTTCTGTTAGGGAAAAAATAGCGTGAAGCATTAAGAATTATTGCTCAAAACAGAAATAACCTTTATTAACTTTATTGTGCTATTAGATAAAAAAATATGCAATTTTATCTCCCGAGATGGCTTGAGGTGGGGAAGTCGGTCTCCTTTGCTTGTCGTGTCTTTCCCTTCTTTTCCCTACTCCTTGTCTGATCTAGGTCCTCCAATCGATCTCGGCCTTAAAAAGATCTGCAGTTAGGTTCTTCCTGCTTAGGTTTTACTTGTAAGAAAAGCAGCTTCACCTGTAAAAGATCAAGTGTAGGTTTAAAATCTGTTGGAAAAATACCATTGGTTACCAGGAGATCGTTGTAGATGAGGTGTGTTTAAAAAAATAAATAAATAGGAGTGCATTTCTTCAGTAAAGAGAGATCTTTATTGGAAGTCTATCCAGCACTGCTCAGTGCTAGTGAAATGCTGTACGTAACCTCTATTTATTATACAGAATGGCAGCGTAACCGGGGACATCTTCCAATAGTCGTTGTGGGTGTGTTTCAGGGCTGATGCCTTTATAGAAAAATCTGTGATATGTGGGGCATGTCCAGGCTAGCCCTTGAGCTCAAGAATGTGTACTTTGCACAGAACATTATCAACCTATCATTTAAAAAAAAAAAACATTCCACAGTGGTATATTTCTAAATTTTACTTAAAAACTCTCAGTTTGAAAATAATAACCATCCCTGAATCACCTGTTAAATATGAGCGAGGGAAAAATAGTATCGTATAATTCCTGGAAAAAACAAGCTGCAGCAGAGCACTGTCAAGTAAAACACAACTTTTTATAAATCATGTTAATGAGCTCTTTGTTCTGGCAAAAGCTAGTTGTTTACTGGATCGCACTGATTTGTGAAGGAGCTTTTGAATATGCTTCATCAGGAAAGCTCCCATCTAAGCTCGGTTAAGATGTCTAACATAATACTGGTTTGGCATGTTGTGTGTCAAACCTAATCAAGTCCCTAATCAGTCGCTCAGTTTAGAGGTCTAAAATTAATCAGCTAGAGTGGGTGTTACTGGCCTGGCATGTTGTTTCTCAAAATTACAATTAATCTTATCCCTGTTGGTCACTGAGAGTGGAGTGGTCAAGTAAAAACAATTGTATCTAATCAGACTAAACATACAGTTAAAAAATTTTCAAATAAAGCTTGCATGAATTAAAAACTTGAAAGAGAGCCCCAGTCTTAAAATTTACCTTCACAGAATATGGTGGTCTGGGTCTTAAGGAAAAAAATATAGACTAGAGGGGGTGGATATTAGTGGAATTTCTTCTGGTCCAATTTCCTTAGATTAAGTACAGGTATAATGGATTCAGAGGTGTTGAGCCCTGGGTGGTCCCTTGCTCTTAGTCACATTTGCCACATTAATTCTCTTTTTTTGTAACAGGTCATTTTAGCTTCTGTTTAGTGGTATCTTTGGTACTTGAGCAAGGATGTGGAAGATGAAAATGTTGTGTCTGGTCTGTATTTTAGAGTGTCCTGCCAGTAGAATGGTTAGGTTGAGGTATCTGAGATCGTGTAGATGCTTTGCCATTCTGCTTTTGAATTTATTGTCTTTCCTACATAGAAAGCTTTGCACTGGGTGCATTCAGCTATGTATATGACTCCTTCAGAATTGTAATCACCTCGAACTGTTGTGCTGTAGTGTCTTTGGTGTTAGGGCAGAAAAAAAACATTTTTGCCACTCATATGGCTGCAGTAGTGGCATGGTGGTGAGCTGCATAGGTACATCCCTACTTGTGTGGTGGCAAGTGGTCAGCTCTTTTCAAGGTAGTCCCTTATGTTCCTTCCTCTTCTAGCAGTGAAACTTGGTTTGGCAGGAAAGATATGGCCAAATGTCCTGTTGCCTGTGATGATGGTCCAGTTGTCTATGATTATCCTTAAAATGTCTTGGTAGCCTATTGAGTAGTCTGTTGACTTGTTTATTTTGAACTGATTATTTCTATGTGGGTGGAGGTTCCAGTGTTCGGTGTGGAACAGGGGGTTCCCTTGGGTCTTTTGGTTGATGATCAGGGTGAGGATATCGTTCAGCATGCTATCCTCAGACCTTGTAACTTGATGGTTTTCTTCAAATGGTAAGGGTACATGGCTTTGGCATATAACAGCATGTTGACCCTTGTGGGTTTGCAATACAGGTTGTGTGTTAAACTTTGCTTATCTGTTGTCTTACTGATGAGCAGGTCCAAGAATTTGACTTTTTCATGACTATGTTTGGTGGTGAACCAGAGGAAAGGAGTGGAGACATTGATGTGGTCCAGAAACCTTTGGAGTTGGTCATACTATTCCAAATAATGAAAATATCATCAATGAACCAAAAGCAGAACCCCATTTCCTGAAAGTAGTGTGAATTGTATACCATCTCCATTTCCCATTTCTCTTAGTGTTTTCTTTTAAAAGCACACCTCATCTACAACGATCTCCTGGCAACCAATGGTATTTTCCCAACTGAGATTTTAAACCTACACTTGATCTTTTACAGGTGAAACTGATTTTCTTACAGGTAAAACCTAAGCAGAAAGAACCTTACTGCAGATCTGTTTAAGGCCCAGATTGATTGGAGGACCTGCACCAGATAAGGAATAGGGAGACAAAATCACCACTGACTCTAAAGACAAACACAAAGCATTTTATAGCTATGTCAAGAATCTTAATGGCAACACTCAGAATCTGCTCTGAGTTACAGCACAATGCCACTAAATATACAGAACCAACTGATATTCCCAACATCCTTTCAGATAGGTTCGGTGCTAACCTTACACCCCTCTCACCCCTGCAGAATGCAAAGTTCCTGTAATCATGGCTGCACAGGTAAAAAACACACTCTCCAAAGCCAAGAACACAGCATCCATGGGACCTGACAACATCCCAGGCTGCGTTCTACATGAACTACAGAATAAACTGGCACCCCACTTAAGCGCCATGTTTAATCATAGCCTCACCTTAGGCTTTGTGCCCACTGAATGGCGCACAGTGATGGTTATCCCACTCCACAAAGGGGGAGCCCCCACGGGCCCCGGGAACTAGCGCCCCATTAGCCTAATGAGCCTGGTCTGCAAGGCCATGGAACTTGTAAACAAAGACATTGGTAATCTCAAAACTCTGGACCCCACCCAATTCAGGTTTGTAAAAGACAGATCATGTCTCCTAAACCTGATAGACATCTTTGAAGCAGTCACCAAAGCCATAGACAAGGGTAAGGTGGTTCACAGAGACTATCTAGATCTCACCAACACTTTCGACACCATCCCCCACGCTGGAATTATAGATAAGCTCACTAAACTAGGTATAAATCCCTATGTCACAAGATGGGTTGCCAACTGGCTCACGGGCAGACCCCACACTGTGAAAGTAGCAGACTCCAAATCGACTTCAGATCAGTAACAAGTGGAGTACCACAGGGTTCAGTCCTGGGTTCTCTCCTGTTTGATATCTACTTTTCTGAAGTATAGGCTAACATAGAAGATCTTTGGTTAATGAAGTTCACAGATGACTGCAAACTAGGAGCCACAATCGAAACTCCTAACGATGTGGACATCCTATAAAAGGGCCTCACTGAGACAGATGCCTGGTGTCAAAAACATGGCCTCAAGCTCAATGGCAGAAAGTACATTGTCATCCCCTTTGGTAAAAACTCTGTACCCATGAGCTACCACATGGGTGGTAGTTTACTTAACAACAAAAGTGTGATAAGGGACCTTGGGACACAGGTAGACACTAGTCTCTCCTTTGATAATCACATCACCACAGTAGTCAGGAAATCCTTCTACATGGCACACCTCATCACAAAAGGTTTCTCATCCAGGAAAAAAAGAGGTCATTGTTCCCCTCTACTTGTCACTCATTAGACCCATTATATAGAGTAAAACGTCCCTTTTGGTATGTACCTCACAAGACATCAACAACTGGAAAGGCTGCAGAAATACATCACAAAGAGGATTACCGGCCTCAAACAAATGCCGTACGCAGACAGTCTCAAAAAACTCCAGCTTTACTCCATCGCATATCACTTACTCAGAGGCGATCTCTGCCTAACATACAAAGCTATGTCAAACCCAGAGCTGTTGGACATGCTTCACTTAAATAAATCCCAATCCCTCCAAGCTACATGCTCTAGGGACCTAAACCTTGTCACCACAATAAACAGAACATGCTGGAGGGGTATATTCCTGTGTCAGAGACTTCCCATACTCTGGAACAAACTACATATCTATATCAAACAAAGCTCATTAGCAGTCTTCAAGAAAAATCTTGATAATTGGATGGGAAATAGGAAATTCACCCTGGGGGTCACCTCTGTGGCTCTGCTCAACAGGGGCACAGGAAAATAATTTTCTTGGGTGCCGAAACCCATGGTACCTTTTTGGCTAGGCTTATATAGGCCTAGGGCCAATAGTCTAGTACCTACCTATGAGAAGAAGGGAAAGACACTCCAAGCAAAGGAGATTGATTTCCCCACCTCAAGCCGTCTCTGGAGATAAAATTGCATATTTTTATCTAATAGCACAACAAAGTTAATAAAGTCTAAATGTTATCTCTGTTTTGAGCAATAATTGTCAATGTTTTAACTATTTTCCCAACACAAGGGCGATTTTTGGGTATTCCCTCCCACAAATCCAGAGAGACCTTGAGTGATTTTTACAGTCTGTTTTTTTTCCCTACAGTTGTAGGGCTAGACTTGCTCAACTGACACACTACTCTTTTTCTGTTTTAAGTTAGACTGTGTAAATAGGAAAGAACTGTCAAGGGCCTGGCATACTGCACAGGTACCATGATGTACACTGAATGAAGGGACATTCAGAAACTGCAGAGAGGAAAGTAACCAAGATGCTGATTACAGGAGAGGAAACTTCAGCAGTCATCCCAGTGAAAAAGACTCCCACTCTCACATTGTGTTTGGCTTGTCTGACTGGAGTTAATTTACTTTTGCCTTCCACATACACTCTCAGCCTTTATAACTTGTTCATTACTGTTTTGCATGGTATTGTCAGATGCTTGCTAAAATCTCACTCCATTATGTATTACACAGTATGTGTAGGTCTGCATTGGCTTTCTGCAGCTAAGGTCAATGAAGCCCAACCTGCTGACCACACTAGGCTGCTATAGGCCATCTGATTGTCATAATAAGTCAATTTGTAAACACAACATTAAAGCAGTCTTTGCAGGGTTGCACGCCTCCCCAAGTGTAGGAGCTCTCCCAGACCTCAGTCCCCAAATATACTGCTTGTGATGTCACACCAACATGGAGGAAATAATGGCATTCCCTTTCCTGTGAGGCGGTGCACTTATTTCAGTTACGGAGTTGATGTGAAGATAAATGTATATTTAGTTACCAGTGTACTGTACAGGCAGAACCTCCCGGCTCAAACATTCCATTTGAGGTTTTCATTAGTTAAATGTATCACAGCACTCTAGCCTGGGCAGAGATATGATCTGCTGACCTAGATCATGTGTTTTAGACTTAAATTCTGTAAAGCAAAGAAGCTGCACTTGTGACATCCTGTCATGGCACCCCAATGTACTCTTGGAAAGGTCTATATGTTTTTGCAGAAAATTTTTCAAAGATTCTACTGTCGTGGTAAGGACATGGTCTATATTTTTGTCTGAGCTAGGAACTGGTAATTTTCATGTCTGCTAAGGAAATATTTATTTATTTATTTTTTTTAATTTCAGAGGGTACTGGAAATGAAAAGAGAGGAGTTCAACAGTCTGCCGAGCTGGAAGCAGATAAACCTCAAAAAGGCCAAAGGACTGTTTTGAATTGGCACAGATGCAATATTTTGTCTCTAAGAATATGATATTTTTATAACAAAATTTTATTTATGTATGTATGTACTGTATATCATGTTTGTAGATTACTCTCTGTAGATTACATAAATCTTGCCATTTGTTTATTGTCTTAAGAAAGTGCTGGAAATACCACGTTAGTGCTTATGCAAGCTACATAGGAAAATCAGGGTGTATGTACAGGCAAGAAGCTCAGGCGACATTGTCTAAAACCTCACCTTGTACAAGGTGAAAACTAGGTAAATTTAGTCTAATGTGACTTAAAATGGGGGGTGGGTTGATGCTTTCTGTCATGTTTACAGTGTAATATAAAGTTAGAACATTTGTATGTTTAACAGAGAGGCGGTACTTTTAAAACACTAAAAGTTATTTTGTGACTGTACCCACTATGACGCAAGACAATATTATTTTGTAATGATTTTTCCGACTGATGTGAATTTGCAGCTTTACTGTAAATTACTGCAGACAAATTAAAGTCTTTTTTCAACTAAAAAAATTAATTTTGATTTTTGTTTTTAAAAGCAAGCAGTTTGTTTTCAAAACTAAAATATATGTTTTGTTTCTGTTAATTTACAAAGGAACCCTCCCTTATTGCTACAGGTGGGCATCTTTCAGGTGGTCTTTTCCACTAGTCATAATTTATCATTTTTTTTTCACAAGATCCCACTGTTCAGTTCATGTGCTGACACACAGTGTGATGTCTTGGGCCAACTTTGTAAGTGTACCTACAATCTGAGCCCATCAGTTCATGCCCCCCCTCCCACTGCAAGTCAGAAGTAACCGCAAAGATTTTGATGCAGTACTAAAAAATCATGCACAAGTATATAAAAAAGGAGTTCCAATGTCTAAGGCTTGATAAAGGGGTCACTCCTGCGCAAGGGGACAACAGGTTGATATTTGTGACCCCTTAAGGAGGGTTTCAAAAGACACTGGAACGCAGATGTGATGTAATTTGTTTTATTGGACCAAGTTGGGTTTTACAATTAACTCGAGCTTTCAAGCTGATATGAGCACTTTATTGGAAGTTAAGTTACTGATGTTAGACATAGTGCTTATATTTGCAGTTTTGCCTGAAAAGAATGTACATCATTCATTTCCTGTTTACTAAAAAAAAGGCATTTGAAAAATGTGTGAGGAAAAAAATGCCGCTTAAATGTTTTGTATGACTTTACAATTCAGAGAGACCCATTGTGTCTGTGTGTGCGTGTGCGCGTGTGTGTGCGTGTGTGCGCGCGTGTGTGTGTGTGTGTGTGTGTGTGTGTGTGTGTGTGTGTGTGTGTGTGTGCATGTGTGTGTGCGTGTGTGTGTCTGTGTGTGTGTGTGTGTGTGTGTGTGTGTGTGTGTGTGTGTGTGTGTGCGCACGTGCGCACACGCTTTTATGTGAGCCTGATACTGTAGAAGACCAGGTCACGTCCTGCTATAAAACTGAGCATAACTGAGCATTTTGCATGTTACATTACAAATAGTTGCTCATTTAGCAGCAAAGATTACAGCTCTGAGAAACTTTGACATTTAGAAAATAAAGCATAATACGAGATGCGTTGGGAGGTTAGTTAAATCCAGAGAAGGGAAACAAGAACTTGTAATTTGTTAGTCTGTATAAGGAAGTATTCTTTGTGAGATAAACGTTTTGCTTAACAGGATAGAATGTAGGAATTTGCAATAATATTCAGTTCATGATAAGTACTATAGGGATTACCAAGAGAACAAGATGCAGGGTTAGTGTGTGTGGATGTTGTATGCAGTTAGTACATTATACAGGTGTGGTTTAGCTAAAGGAATGAAAGAGTAAAGAAGAAATGAAGAACAAAAATGTATTGCTAAGTCAGTCTAAGGTTCTGACAGATAATGTCTGAACAACAACATTACTGAACACATTTTTGTTATGTTGTTGTTGTGTCTTTCAGCTTTTCCCAGTTAGGGGTCGCCACAGTGGAACTCCAGTCCGCTAATGATTGGTAGCTGATTTTTGCATGCTGAGTTGCCAGCCCTGACGCACAACCTTCAACGAAGGTACACCCATTCACGCATGTCTCCACGCAGAAGACGCTCTGAGAGTCAAACCGCACAGCTTCTTACTGTGAAGTGACAACGCTACCACAGCACCACCACCGCGGATCATTTTTGTTATACTGTTAACAATTTGGATTCAAGGTAAATTCACTGTAAAGTCAAGCATTACCAGAAAAAGGAACATCTGTCGCATTTCAGTGCACCTTGTTTCTCTTCACCATTAGTCTGACAGGGAAAAGCTCTTAAGTGCTGCAATACAGAGGGCGACTTCCTCATAGCAGATGTATTCTTGTGTTCATTTATCTGTGTGGCTGTTGAACAAGAAATTATTAGAGTAGAAAGAGTTGGAGGATACTTCCCAAGGACCAATTCTCAGAAGGCAGAGTCTTGAGGTGCCGTCATACCAAAAGAAGCCACAGTCCTGGCTTCCTGGTCGAGATTGTAATGCTTGGTGAAGTGTGCAGTCAAGGATAATTGGCATTTGTGCCAGTATCTGCCTTGTGGACATTTTTAAAGCAAGCAATATAGATATCCACCCCTCAGCTGAAGTGGCCTTTGACAACAGAATTTTCCTGTGGGTAATAGCCCCGTTAATAAAAGTATTTGGCAGCTCACTTGAAGAGGGTTTGATTGGCAGCTGTGAGTCTCCCATCATTGGAGCAAATGAGACAGTCTTGAACTCATACACACACTTCAGGCAAAAACTTGCGCTCACAGATGGCCAGTGTATGAAGGACTCTCTCTCCCCGGTTCCTATCCCACCAGGGAAAATAGATAGATAAGCAGATTGTTCGATGGACAGTTGAGAAACTGTTTTGGAGTGAAAAAGTGAGTTAGGTCCCAGGAACACTCAATCTTGTGTTGTCTCAGTAGTTAGATAAGATTTGTGGCCTATTTTAAGTGAAGGTGCTGGAGAAAAGCTCTAGTTTCATGATAGACATTGTTTTCAGTGTCCCATTAAATCCACAATACAATGTAGCAAAACAGTATGATAGTCGTTATGTACAGTGCCATGTCCATACTTATAAATCACTGGTGATATTGGGCTTAATTTGGGCAATTTCTATGAAAATAAGAAATGCAAACAATATTAAGATCACATTAAACAGATTTGATATATACATTTGTATCTTTAAACAGTATTAGTAAACATAACATGGTTGAACAAATTAAGCTATACAGGAATATGTAAACTGATACAAATTTTTCCTGAGTGGGTTATACACAAATATTCTTCTGAGGAGTAACACTGAACAGTTGGTATTAGTAGCTCTGACATTGAGATCCTGCCAGTACAGAGCGTGACCACCATGTTATAATTACCAAGAAATGAGTCTCAGTGCCACAGAACAAGTAGACTGACTCATGGCAGCACAAGCCTTTCATGGATGAAGTTCACAACCATGGTGGGTGGATATGGGGTTGTGCAAGGGATAGTGGTGCAACAGTCCTTTGACAGTGCTTGACCAGCTGGTGCTGACCCAGAATTTCTCCCTCCATAAAGTCATGATCAGTCAAAATAGTTGACATATGCACCAGCCTTGGAATGACTGGGGACAGAACTACACATATGCCCAGGTGGAAGAATATGGAGAGATTCTTTTATTCCACGTCTTTCAGAAAGAACCTTATTACCTACTCTGTTGACTGTAGAAAGTCCAAAAGGTAACAGTCTGTAATGGAAGTGATACCCACCATGAACACAAACCAGAAGAACCTCCTATGTGGATGCTACAGACTAATGCACTACGAGAGGTGACAACACCACTGAGATAGCTAGCTAAAGCAGGAGTATGACCCCTAAGAGTTGTCATTCACAACTGAATATAATGGATGTGCTGCTTGAAGATGTTCTTCGTGTTTCACTGTTGCAGTCATCACATTTGGGTTATCTACTTGCAGTAGCCTTCAGTCGGCCTGATTAACAAAGTCTTGGGTCCTGCATCAGTTGCTGTCCCTTCTTCCATGATGTCAGGTTGTCCGGGGTATAAAACATGCAGCAGACTTCATTACCTCAGTTTTTCTTGCTGTGTGGTGATGGAAGCTGAAGCAGTTTGCAAGTGCCGGTCGGCGGACTCCTGAAATTTTCATTTTCAAGTTTCAGAACCGACGTCTTCAACCAAAACTAAGTACCCCGTTGGGGAAACTTTTTCTTGCTCCTTACCGATGTCAGTAAAAGTTAATAATTGCATTTCTTGTGGAAAGCAAATACCTCACAAAGATTTTCATTCGTACTGTATTCCTTGCCTACCTTGCTGTCAGTTTTGTGCTTTAAACACACTATCCGTTGTCGGTATATTTTCACCTCTAAATATTTTGGTTCTCGGTTCAATTATCCAGAAATGTCATCAGTAAGCCATATGACTACCAGAATTCCAAAAAAAATGCAAAGATAACAGGCCGCCTAGGTCCAAAGCTGCCAACGCCACTTCTCCTAAGCCAGTCGCCAGTTCGCCAGTACTCAGTGAGTTGCTTTCGCAGCCCCTGGTACCCGCTACTTCTGATTCGCAGGTGTCTACTGAGACCCATTCAGAGTCTGGTATGCCGCAAAATGCTTCAACTGTGGAACCTGCGGATGTCTCTACCTTGGATGGTTTGGAGCTGCTGTGCAGGCACTGGCATCTGAGAGTGTATTCAGGCCTATGGACTTGCATATTAAATTGATGATTCCTTCTTCTTCAAGGCCTAAACCTCGAGCCATGCCTAGAAAACCGACGCCCAGACCACATGCTCAGGCCTCTATGCCTAAAAAACAAATAAGAATGGCTGAAGATCTTATAACTTTAATCAGGGAAAGCCAACCACCATCTTCAAAGAGATCTAGGACTGAAATTGTTTATGAATCTTCTGACCAGGATTCTGATTTTTCTGATGACCTGGATTTACCCTTATCTACTTATGAGGATTCTGATGCTGAGGACTCTGCTCCCCCCCCCCCCACCGCCCCCCAGAGGATTTCTCTTTTAGTGAAACCTTGCATACTCTAAGGGAGCATTTCCACTGGGAAAGCCAGGATTTTTCAGATGCCAAAAAGAGGCTTAGGGATTTCTTACTCTTACCTCAGCATAGGCCTTTAGCTATACCTCCTGTATTAGACAGTGTTGATGATGCCTTTTTGGAATCTAGGTTGCCCCTGATTCTTTACCTCCTGCTCCCAGAAAACCTGACAGATATTACAGGGTTCCTGATTCTCACAAGTTCCTTTTTAAAAATCCTAGTGCAGATCCAGAGACTATTTCACAGGGACCCAAGGGCGTTAAGGCTTCTACTGCCAAAAACCGTACCCCTTCTAATAGAGATTCCAGGGCGCTGGATAGATGGGGTAAGAAGGTTTACACTTCTGCAACCTTGGCCATTAGGGCCTTAAACTGTCAGTTTCATATGTTAAAGTATTAACAACATATTATTGAATTGCTTGAAGAGAAAATTATGTTGATTCCTGACTGTGCTGAAAATAAGGAATTACAGGATTTAATGCATTCTGCTGAACAGGTTAGAAAACATACTTTGCAATGTGGGCTTGATTCTTTAGAGGCCTCTAGGGCTGCTGTCACTGGGTCTGTACTCAGAAGGCATGCTTGGCTTAAGGAGCAATCTTTGCCTGATCATGTTAAAGCTAAACTGTTGGATGCACCCTTAAATCAGGACTGCCTGTTTGGCACCAAAGCTGAGGAAGTTCTTAAAAAGATGGAAGATAAAGCTAAATCTATGCAAACTGTTAAAGATTTCTTACAAGTTCAGCCTCCAAGATTTAGTAGGCCTTGGCCCTCTAAGAATTGGTCCTTTCCGGCTCCTTCCAGGCCTTCTCAATCCAAACCCAGACACAACAGAAATCCCAGGTTTTAGTCCTAGGGTACGCACCAGAGTGGGGGAGCTTTTGCTTCCAAATCTGGGAGTAGTAAGACTCCCCCCTATGGAAAAGTGTCTCAATGACTTGATTTTAAAACTTTCAAACACTTATCAACTGACTGCTTCTTTAGGGGAAAAGATTGGTCTGCAGGCCAAAAACTGGGAACTCATTACCCAGGGCAAATGGGTTTTAAATATAGTGTCTCAAGGATACAGATTTCACTTCCACACATTACCAACACCAAAAGGTTGACCAGATCTACCCCCAAATCAGTGGGCAGAGGCTCAAAAGCAAGTACTCTCTCTCTTAAGATTAAAGGCTATTCAAACTGTACCAGAAGAGGAAAAAGGACAAGGTTTCTACGCCAGACTTTTCCTGGTACCCAGAAAAGACAATTCATGGTGTCCTATCCTGGGCCTGTCTACTCTAAACACCTTTTTGGTGATTCCAAAATTCAAGATGCTGACTCTTCACCAGTTGCTTCCTATGCTAGGAAAAGATCCCTGGATGGTAACACTTGATTTAAAAGAAGCTTACCTGCACATCCCAATCAGGAAATCTTGCAGAAGATTCCTACACTTCAAAGCAGGCTACAATCACTACCAGTTATCTGCACTGCCCTTTGGCTTATCTACTGTGCCCAGGATATTCACATAGTGCCTAGCCCCAGTCATCGCATTCTGCAGGCAAAGAAATATTCAAATATACCCATACCTAGACGATTGTTTAATTCAGGCAGAAAGCCAGGACATACTTTTGAATCATCTGGCCTTTGTACAAAGGGTGCTAACCTGTCTGGGGTACACCATAAATGAAAAGAAATCACACCTGGTGCCCTGTCAACAAATCATATTCCTGGGAGCAAGCTTGAATACAGCTTCCCAAATGGCTTTCCTCACACCAGAGAAGCAAATTCATTTGACAACCTACTTCAAACAATTGGCCACAAAAACCCTATCTGCAAGGCAAATACTACAAGCCTTGGGGTTCATGGTCTCCTGCATTCTTCCGATTCCATATGCAAGACTGCATGTGAGGAAACTACAATGGTATCTAAAAAGCCTATGATGTTAACATTCTCAGGATCTAGAAGCAATAATTCCTATCATACCTTGCCTACACTTAGAATTTCTTTGGTGGGCAGAGGCCTACCCCCAAAACAAGGGACTACCATTCACACCTGCCACACAAACCCTAACAACAGAAGCATCAGATTATGCATGGGGGGCTCACCTAGCAGGGAAGTGCATTCAGGGCAAATGGAACCCAAGTCAAATGCACTTGCATATCAATCAAAAAGAAATGTTAGCTGTACAGCATGCTCTGACAGCCTTCAAGGACTACATTCTTCCAGGACAATTAATGGTAAAGACGGATAACAATACTGTTATGTAGTACATAAGCAGGGGGGTACACATTCTTACCCCCTATGCAGACTAGCCATGGCATTGTGGAACACAGCCCTGAACTACCAAGTGCATCTACAAGCTCAATTCCTGCCAGGAAAACTAAATACACTGGCAGACGAACTAAGCAGAAACCTCATGGACCCATACGAGTGGAAGCTGGAACCAAGGATTTTCAACATGTTGACAAGCAAATGGGGGAGCCCAGATATAGACCTGTTTTCCTCCCCCCACAACTGTCAATTGGACAAATTTTGCACAAGGACTCCCCACAAACAAGCTTGGAAAGTGGATGTTCTGTTCCTTCAGCTGGAAAAACCTATCAGTTTATGCCTTTCCTCCTCTGCCTCTCCTCTCCAAAGTACTACTAAAGATCAAACAAGACAAACCAAGGACGGTTTTGATTGCACCAGATTGGCCATGCCAACACTAGTGTACCCCCTCTTGCGCATTGTATCACTGTTGGCCCCATGGCACCTGCCTCAGACTCCTACCCTATTGTCTCAGCAGGAGAACCAGATTCTCCACCCTCAGCTTCATACACTGAACCTAGCAGCCTGGCTAATTACCTAGTCTCTCCTTTACCATCCCTCAGTAAACCAGTGACTGATATAATTTTAGAGGCAAGGAGGCTTAGTACTAGAAAATCTTGTGCTGAAAAATGGAAAAGATTCTGTGCCTGGAACCAATCTCAAGGGATGAGCACAGCAGTGTCCAATTTATCTCAGATTTTACAATACTTAACTGAGATGCTTCACAAGGGCCTGTCTTTCTCCTCCATCAAAATTCACTCCTCAGCCATTTCAACTCATTATAACACAGAACCTCCCCTCTTCTCTCATCCACTGCTTAAGCAGTTCCTCAGAGGGGCCAAAAATCTACAGCCACCCAGGAGAGCCCCAACTCCAGCCTGGGACCTTAACTTTGTATTGGAAAATCTCACCCTTCCTCCTTTCGAGCCAGCTGCCACTGTGGATTTGAAATTCCTCTCTTGGAAAACAGCTTTCCTTTTAGCAATCACTTCAGCAAGAAGGGCATCTGAATTACAGGCCCTCATGGCAGTGGAGCCTTTCATCTTTCATGCGGCCAGGGTGTCCCTCAGGACCAATCCCTCCTTCATGCCCAAGGTGGTATCCAGTGTGGCCCTTAATCAGTCCATTCATTTGCCAACCTTCTTTCCTAACCCACAGAACAAAGGGGAATGGATACTGCACTCCTTAGCACAGACAACTTAGATTCTACATGGACAGGACTAAACCTCAAAGGAAATCTGACCAACTGCTGGTGGCATTTGCTGCAGGGGTAGAGGGGAAGGTGATTTCAAAACAAACCATTTCCAAATGGATAGGCTATTGCATTCTTCTTCTACAAGCACCCATGGAAAACCTATCTCACAGGGGATCACACCCCACTCAACCTGGGCTGCATCTACCTCTGCAGCCTTTCTCAGAGGTGTCCCTACCAGGGACATCCTAGAAGCTGCTACCTGAAGTTCAGTACATACTTTCACCAAGCATTGCCATCTGCCAATTTTCTCTAAATCCAGAGCTGGCTTTGCACTGCAGTCTTGCAGGGCCTTATAGCTGGTCCTAATGCTATCTAAATTCCTCCTCCCAAATGTAATGACTGCATCAGTGAAACAGGAAGAACATAGTACAGTTGTGTACACTTACCATAAATGTAGATGTTCGAGTGTATTCACTGTTGCAGTCCTGGTTAACCTCCCTCCAGCCCCCTGACTTCGTTTGGCTATACCTCTACTCTCCTTTTATATGCTCAAAAGCTTTTTGGTGTATTTGCTTTTTTGTTGGAGGTACAACCTTGTATATTTATAGATTTAATTGCTTCCCATTAGGGGGGTACCTGACATCTGGGGCAAGAAAAACTGATGTAATGGTGTCGGCTGCATGTTTTATACCCCTGATGACCTGACGTCATGGAAGAAGGGACAGCAACTGACGCAGGACCCAAGACTTTGTTAATCAGGCAGACTGAGGGCTACTGCAAGCAGATTACCCTAATGTGATGACTGCAACAGTGAATACACTTGAACACCTACATTTATAGTAAGTGTACACAACCGTACTTTGCTGATGTCCATATTGAGACCTTAGGAACTTTCTCTTTAAGGAACAGGAAAAGGCAGGATAAACGTGCCCACCTGTGTTCTGAATAATGAACAAGCCTCAGTGGCTCATCTAGATGGTAGAGTCTGGGCGTGACCCTGGTGTTTCTACTAAGACATGCTGGTCTCTCTTGGAGGCTCTTTCTGCAGAATAGACAGTGAGCTCCGTAATCTGTCCTTCATGATGGCTGTCAATTCAGTCCACAAACTAAAGACTGCATTGACTGGGTCTGTGCTGTAGACTTCCTATGAGACTTGGTCGGCACAGGCCATAGTGAAATGATGTGAAGATTAACAGTATTCAACAGGGGAGAAAATTTCTTCCACATTTGGAACTGGCTGTAGGTTCAGAAGCAGACTAGAGAAGGTTCATAGACAGCTTTCCTAGTGCTGAAGGCCTGCTCCAAATCGAGGTTCTCAACCAGGTTCTAAAAGCTTGAATGAAGAGCACATCCCACTTTAAAGTTCAGTGATGCTCCTTAAGGAAGGACAACTTCAGCCATGGCATCCTGTGCAGACACGCACCAGACCCTGTGACCCTGGCCACAATGTTAACACAATTAAAACTGCTGCATGCTATGCAAAAGCCCACCTTCCAATTCTTTACAGTATCGGTGGCTTAAATTTCCATTTTCTAATTTGCTCACCCAGTATTTCTGACACAGTAGTCTACAGGGAATTTTAAAGTCTGACAATTCATTAAACTCCCAAACATATCTTCCTACTTACCTTGTTCTTTCCCATCATACCTCCAACATTTGCAATCTACTTGAGGAAAAATTTGTTGGAATCTGCTTGGGGTATAAAAATACCTATGCAAACATTTCCAAGCACAAAGATCCTAAATATTCTAGACTTTGTTGCACATCTGGGAGCCATACATATATCCTCCCATCGTTTCTCTGTGAATTGATTATCCATTCTCTCTCCCCAATCCTTTCTAACCTCATCTGATTGATTCCTATAGCTGTCATCCCATATTTTATATTTCCACTAATTATCCCTTTTTAACAGCAGATTCTGCTCTAGATTCTACTAAAACCTTTATAGGTGCTGGTCTTTCACTTAGGATCCCTCTATTTCTTTCTCTTTGTCTATAGTTTGATATCAATCCTTGATAGGGAAGGCAATCTCTAGCCTGCAGTCCAAATTATTTATTGGCCTCTTCGCATTCTATTACCTTCCCCCCTCTAATCAGTTGTTCTCAATACCTTGGTTCCTTTGCCAGTTTTCTTTTGTTCCCTGTTCTCTGTTACCTGTTCTCTGTACCCCTAATTGCAGGCATCCCTATTGTCAGAATCTCCTTTTGTCATTTCCGTTTTGGCTTAGTTCTCAGAACACCCTCCATCACTTTATGAATATAATATCCTGTATGTTTATTTTTATTCCCCTTAAGGATCTGCATCCAAAATCCCAATTTCTCCTTTTTTTCTTGAGGTTCCCCTCCATTTTCATAATCATCCCTTTCCACCTTGAATTATAGGTTGTTTCTTGTGCTATGTATAAGAGCTTTAACTGTGTAGCTCTAAAATACCTCTTCATATCAGGTCATCCCAAACCACCTTGTTTTATTGGAAGAATCAACTTAGCCCACTTGACTCTTGCCTTCTTTCTCTCCCAGATAAAATCCTTTAACTCTTTATTAATTGCTATCTACAACTTCTCCACTGCTTTATAAAAGTATGCCTGACCTAAGTATAAAACTAAAGGGACTAAACACATTTTTGCTGCTTGTGTCTTGCTTATCCCATAGCTATAAAACAGAGCTTCCGGTTTCTCAGTTTTTGTATCATCTTTTGTTTAGTCTCTTCCCACATAGCCCTAGCTGCCACAACAGAATCGTTTTAACCCGTACTCCTAAGTAGTTCATTTTATCATGTCCTTGTAAATATGGGTATTGCTGAATCACTTTGTGTGTGGCTATATAACAGCTATATTGCTTTTATCTTGACTGTGTATGACAAAAAGACTTAGAACCGTCTCAGAATGTTTCACAGCATTGAAATATAATTTTCTTGTTTTATGAGGTACAAAATATCAGCCAACCTTTCTTGATTACTATATCAATTATATACTTGAATTTCTGAGTCCTGTATTTTCTTTTTCAATGGTTCTAAATATAATGTACATTAAGAAGAAAGAGAACACCCCTGCCTGGTTCCTCTATTCAAACAGAAGTTGTCAGAAAATAATCCCCCACATTAATGTTCACCTCTGATCCCTCCTATATCCTCCTAATTAACCTTTCCATTGTGTCAGGGAATGGAAATGCTTCCATTGCCCTACTCAAAATTCCAGATTTCTCTGTTGAATGCTTTCTCTGATTCAAGACCCACCAACAACAGTGGTATTTTCTTACATTCTGCTTCCCTCTGGATCATCATTATTCTGTTAAGGTTGTCAAATGCCACCCCCCCCCAAAAAAAAAACCACACTGGCCCATATCTAGCAATTTTTGCGTCATCTTTGCCATTCTTTTAGCCATTATAGACATAAACACTTTATAATCATGGGTTAGAATCGAAACAGGCCTATATGAAGTTGGATCTGCTGGATCTTTACCCTCTTTAGGTATTACAGCTACCACTGCTTTCTTCCAGGATGTTGGTACTTCTCCTCCTCTTAAAATACTATTAAAACTTCCAGATCTTTATCACCTTCTTCTCTCCTAGCTTGAAAACGTTCACAGGAATATCATCTATTCCTGGAGACTTTCCTGTAGATTGGTTATACATCACAATTATTTTTCATCTACTCCTGTCCTAGCTGTTAGTAATTGAACCTCATCTACCTCAAACCTTGGTTGTCTGCCCCTAACCTTGGCATATTTAATTCTTCCATAAACATTTCCATTTGTACTTTTTTTGATTTCCACTTTTCTCTGCTTTATACAGATTTTCTTAAAATTTCCAAAATATTTATATTACCTCTGTGGGATCTCTAGTTATTTTCCTTGTTATAGGCTCCCCAAGTTTAGCAACAATCCTTTGTACTTACTGTTACCTGAGACACTGCACTAAAAGTCTGTGTTCTGCTGTTATCAAAAACTGTTAACAGCAATCTTTGCAAACTCATGCATATTACCCATATACTCCCTTATTTTCTCTTTAGCACTCTGCAGTTGCTCCTCCTCTTGTTCTGTGAGACTCCCCCTATTCTGCAGTACTTTAACCTTTGTCATTCCCTCTAGATAATTCTTTTTACTTCTTAACTATATCTCTTTTTCCTTTTATTTCTCTATTTTTATACTCCACTTTTATTTTTCCCACTCCCTAGTTATATTTTCTGGAGAAATTTCTATCTTCCCTAATAACTCTTGAATAATTTATACTGCCCCCTAATTAAATTGCTCTCTGTTTAACAGATAGGTAGGAAAGTACCAGTGTCTCATTTTTATTTCATTATCCTGCATTTTTATTTTGGTTGTTATTGGCATGTAATCTTAAACAGTTATTGGATGCATATCAAAATTTCAATTAAATGAATATGCTCCTTCCTGCAAAATATAATTCCTGTCCAGTCTAGCCACATTTTTACCTTGGGAAATATGTAAATTGTCTCTGAGCTCCTACTACTGAATTCACATCTTCCATACCAAATATGTTCATAAATTTCTTCAAAAATGTACCCTCTCTTGTTATATTTTCTCTAGCCCCCCCCAAATGCATCCTCACTGTTGCAAATCAAAGTCCAGTCCCCACCTATAGCTAATATTCCTGCTGAAAGCTGATTATCCTAACCTGCACTGTAGCAGTTTTAATTAGAATATAAATACATGTCAGCATAGTTCTCCTCTTACTACAAATCTACAATTATTTTTCCGTCTCCTGTCACTATCAGAGCTCCTCTAGAAATGAATACAAGTACTCCCCTTCTCCTTTATCCCATATGTTTCTCTGAATAGCCGTCCTAAAATCCTTTCTTTATCAAATTCACATGCTCATTTCTTTCCAAATGTGTTTCCTGTAGCACAACTATTTTCACTCTGCATTTTTTAATATAGTTCACTGCTCTTTCTTTTTTGTATATGCCTGTTAAACCATTCACATTCAAAGCTGATATGGAAAGTGTTGCCATTATGATAAATAGTTATTATTCCCACCTGTTATGTATAACAGCTTTTTTAATGTCTACTTTCAGCTTTTGTGTTACATACATACACTAATTTGGTAGGTTGATCTTTTATACAGTTATTGGTAGAAACTCTCAGTGTGATGAACAGAAGGGTATTTTTAATAACATTATTACATTTGAAGCTTGGATTCTTAAAACTGTAGGTACTGTATGGCATGATAGACTCGAACGTTGTTTATGGAATTTTATTCCTCAGTGTTTTATGGCTTATATTCAGCAAAAGCAGTAGCCAATACAAACTAAACACCTAAGAATGACAGCAGTATTGTTAGCATACACTAGGGGGCAGTCTCTCACACCAACACTTTTAGATCAGTTTAAAATGACAGTCTGTGATTCTTTAGAAGAACAAGTAGACCATTATCAGCTGGCATATATGCTAGTCAATGGCAGTGATGAAAAAGATATGAAAGATGTCAGTTTTCAAAAACCTGTTATGTGCTCCTTTTTAGACCATTTGGAAGGTGTCCCAGGGAATATCAAACTTATTTATGAGGAATCTTCAAACACACAACAGAGTTAGTAGATAAATTGCTGCAAGCACGTATTATGTGTAAAGATAATGTTCATAAGCAAAAGATTTACACTCCCTGTTCTGCACCCATTGTTAGTGAAGTAAGGGGAAGGGGGCATGGGAGATGTATTAATCAGGGACAGCAAGTCCCACAGCAGGTAATAGGACAGTAGGACAGCCATGTCAAGGACAAATTATACAGGGGCAACAATGGGCAGCTTCAGCTCCCCCAGCCACTCAGTTAACATCTCAAGTTACTCAATCTATAGAGGGTCCTCCAAAGAGACAGCCCATTTGTTATTCCTGTAAAACGGGTAGGTCATACTAAAAATGATTGTAAATATTATCGCAGATGCTGCCAGGAACAAGAGGCAAAGGCTAAGTTTCTTACCATAAAAAAATTTTGATACAAGTACTAACACAGCAGTATACTTCACAGCAATATGTGACAGAGGGTAATAGGGGACTACAGCAACAACCCCTATATACCACAAGCACTCAACAGTCAGTGTTCCCAGTACAGCAAAGGGATGCTGTGACACCTAGTGTCAATGTACAAAGTAATATTGCTAGCACACAGGATACAACTGGCCCTTCTGACTTTGTTCCTGAGGGTCCAGTAAATCCTAATTATCAGCAGCAAATAGCCTTGCATCATGAACTTAATCGATATTCTTATGTTGACTGTGAAGAGGTCGAGGAAACACTGCAATTATGTCCTTTGCAGTCCAATACCACTGATGATTCGGGGTGGGAAGTAGATCTACTATTGGGGTGTGACCCCCCCCTACCCAAGTCTCTTTCTTGACTAACTTCAAGAAAGGGAAAGATGGACGACCACATATCAACATTTGGGTAGAGGGGAACTTGTGGGAAGATGTTCTTCTAGATACAGGAACGGCCGTCTCAGTGACAGGTAGGCATTTGTCTCCTGACTTGTCTAAATGTACATGTATTTCAGGTTTTAATGGCTCTGGATGTCTAGCCATAGGTAGTAAACCTGTACAAGTACAATTCTCCAGTCAAGAGAAACCAGTGAAAGGGGTATTTTTGATGCATAGTTCTTGCACTTCCACAATCTTAGGAATGGATATATTGTCCAAAATGGGAATTGTCATAGACCTTCCTAATGGCATTATATGGCAAGGACAAGGTCCCATGTTATGTATGATTGAGGCAATAAATGTGTCAATCGGTTTTGAAAAGGGCCGTACTGTCAGTCCTACTGAAAATGAAGTATGGTTAAAGGTAAAATGACAGTTCCCTTTGTTGTGGTCCCAAGGGCCCACAGACTGCGGGAAGCTACAGGAAGCAGTTTCTGTAGGTAGTGACAAAGATTTTATTCCACTGTTTCAAAAACAGTATCCAATCCAAAAGGAAGCAGAGACAGACATGCAAAATTGCATACAATGATGGCTTGATGTGGGAATAATTCAAAAGGGAAATAGCCCTACAAATTCACCCATATGGCCATTTAGAAAGATGGCACTTACAGATTGGTTATTGCTTTACGAAAAGTGAACGAATTCACGACTCCCCAGGCTCATCTGATTCCAGGGGTCCCAGAGCTAGCAGCAAGAATAAAACCACAAAGTCAGTGGTTTACGGTCATAGACTTAGCTAATGGTTTCTTTGCAGTACCACTGCAGGAAAAAGATTGGCAAAGGTTTGCCTTTACTGATTTCAAAACAGTCCGGTTATATTTCACCAAATAGTTGGACGAATACTACAACGTCTAGACTCTGATGATTTTGTTTTGCATTACACCGATGACATACTAATATAGTCTGAAACAAAAGAACAGCATTTCATTAAAGTAATAAAAGTCCTTCAAACACTGCAGGAGGCAGGGTTTAAGGTTAAAAGTGAAAAGGTACAATTCATGTCATCTGAAGTAAAATTTATAGGTACTATTTTATGTCCTTCCTGGTGTACTCCTTGATCGGAGAGGGTGCAGGGAATTTTGCAAATGGATAAACCAGTTATCATTCCAGATTTGCAGAAATTTCTGGGTATCATGAATTATAATCGGAAATTTATAGAGGATTATGCCAGCATGGCAGTTCCTCTGTATGACATGCTTTCTAGCCGGAAAGAATTACCCTTTCTGGAGTGGGGACCAAAGGAAAATACGGCTTTTTGTGATTTAAAGACAGCATTAGCCAAGGCAACAGAATTAGTAGTTCTAAGTCTAACACGTCCTTTTGTGTTACAGGCAGCCACAGGACCCAACACACACTCTGTTGTGCTTTTACAGGAGTGGCCTCAGGGCTCTGATTCTAGAATGGAAAAGACTTTACACCCCAGTACATTTTTCAGTAGGAAGATGACATGTTGAGAGGGGATATCACCCATGTATTCAGCAACATTTGGCCATTTACTGAGGTTTAAAAAACTGAATACCTAACAGCTTTTTCTAAAGACATTATAGTACAGACACCGCATTATGCCATACAGGCTTTGGTAAATGAGACTCAGCTAAATAAACTGATGACGTCAGTCAAGCAGTGTTTGCAAAATGGTTGGCATTATTTAGTGTCAAGCAAGTTACAATAAAGGCAGGAGATAAGTATTACTTATCTAACTTCATGGGATATGAAGGAAAACGACACAAATGCATTAGGCACATTTCAAATCCAGAAAAGCTCATTCTGTCTCCTGATTTTCAGGAAGACATGCCATCCATCTTTGTTGACAGCTCTCTATTTTGGGACAATGGACAATATCAGACTGAATTTGCAGTAGTACCAGGAAACCCTTCTATGGGACAGCTGACTCTGATTCAGTTACCAGGACACGTCTGCTCAGTGAACAGAACTGGACGCAGTTCTTTGTGTTACAGCATTTTCCACCTGTCAATATTTTCTCAGACAGTGCATACGTAGTTAATTCTCTGTGGCTGCATATGTCTACATGGGCAAGTAGAGGGTTTGTTGATAACATGGGCAAACCACTCAAGCATGCTTCTGTGTTACAGACTATTTGGAATTTGGTTCGTAGTCAGTCCCTTGTGGGTTACTACAGTATCTTAAAGGTAAAAGCTCATCAAAAAGCTACAAATTAAATTTTTCAGTTAAATAACTATGCTGATCAAATGGCAAAAAAGGCAGCAAGGAAAGGAATGCAATTGTATCCTACAGAACACCTTTCTGGTGTACCAGATAAAACCACTACAGCACATGCCATACAGACATTTTCAGTTCAGAATTTACAACATGATTTGCTGCAGATCCAAATTAAGTTTGGACTACATGAAGAGTTAGAAAAATGTACTCTTGTAGGAGAAAGTCCAGGGCAATATTATGCAAAATGTTTTGAAGACTGTTCTAAGTCTTCCTTATATACCATACCAACAGGCATGACAGTGAAATTTAATCATCAGGTATTGGGACATTTGGGTACCCAAAGTTATGGCCTATTGTAAAGAACAAGTAATGGCATCCGCAGTTAAAGAAAATCTGCAATTTAGTGCATGCTGAATGCTTAATATGTTTGCAGGTTAATGATCAATTGAAAAAAACACAGTTACTAAGAGTAACTCCAGTGGATGGACCATGGTATGCCATCCAAATTGACTTTGCAGGTCCATTGCCCCCAGCTAAAGGTGGGAAACGGGTATCTTCTAGTGGTAGTTGATGTTTTTTCAAAATGGGTAGAAGCAAATCCTACAAAAACAATGATGGCTAAAGCTACAGCAGAAGCCTTATGGAAAATAATGTTTGTCATTGGGGATGGCCACGAGTTATCAAATCTGATAACGGGCCACAATTTTCCAGTAAACTGATGAAAGCTTTGTGTGATTTGTTTGGTAGCCAACAATGATTTCATGTTCCTTACCATCCCCAGTCTAATGGGATAGTTGAAAGAATGAACAGGACTCTTAAGGAACGCCTTAAGAAAGCCTGCTTGGAAAAGGGCGTAAATTGGTTAAAACATTTGACTGGAATCTTGCTGGGTGTCAGAGCAACTCCACACATTAAAACTGGGATCTCACCTTTTGAAGTCATGACAAGTAGAAAAATGCCTGTACAATTGCAATTCGATCCTACTGTTAGTACAAACAGACCATTATTAGAAATTGCACAGCATCAACAATGGTTAAAAGATATTTCTGAATTGTGTCAAAGCCTATCAGAAATGCAAGCATTCAAATTACGGTCAAAGGATCCTGTTATGCCAAAAGAAAACCTTCCCTCTGGGACACAGGTATTGATCAAGATGTTCCAGACGGATGGTCCGTGGGACAGTAATTGGCAAGGACCTTTTGAAATAATTGCTCAGTTGGGACCTCTAGTGTACAAAGTTAAAGGAAAGAAAAAGCAAAATGATTCTTGTTCATAGAGATCAGTTAAAAGTCATTAAGTGACTTCATGTTTTGTTTTTCTTTTTTTTTTTTGTAGACTCACGACAAATGCCAAGTCTGAAACAGTTGAAAAAGCATCTATCAAAACAACTTTTCAGATTAATACCAATTACATGGAAAGGTTATATTATTGTACATAATAAAGATTCTGTTTGTTATTGTACTGACTGTACTCATTGGAGCCCTTGGGGTAGGGTGTCAAACAGGAGAAATGCAAGTTTGGAAAATAAACAATGACAATAATACTCTAGAGCTAAGTTGGCTTGAATGCTCAAAGATCAATCTTTTTTGTGGCCAAAGACAGCAGGACAACTTCACTTGTCCATCTAATGCTAATTGTACCTTTGGGCATATAATAGTTCCCAGTAACGTTACCTTTTGGTCCGCGGTTAGGGAGTCATTATTACATTCCACCAAATAGTCCTAAGGTAACCCTTGAAATTGATTCCAAAGTTTCTATTAAATGTTGTCAATTTCCTATATTTTATTTGGGAAAAGGAGAAAATTCAAAGAAATATCCACCACTAACACAACGGCTAGTCTTCACTTACATGAAAAAGTGTGGCAATCATACTATACCCAGAATTAGTATTCCTCCCAATAATATGAAAGTACAACTAAATTTTACTACTGGAGTTTCTGTAACATGCACTAATACCACAGTTATTATAGGCAGCATACATTGGACATATGTTCTATCAATATTAACAGGTAAACCTACCTCTGTTCATACAGACCATTTGGTTAAAATCCCTTCTTCCTGTAAAAAGGTAGGCAGACAGTATCAAAAGGTTGTATTACGTATCAAAAGGTTGTAGTACAGTTTAACATCACATTCCCAGACATAGGCAAGTGCTGATATAAAAGGGCATGGTATGATACTCTGCTAGGAAGCCTAGGTACAGGCATGGGAGCTATTAATGCAGCTGACATTGAAATTCTAACTAATCATTTAAAAGTGGTGGGGGAAGATATCTCTCAGATTGTGCATTTACAAGCATCTTGGAATCCAGAAATATGGTAGACACACCTGCACAATATAAATTAGCAGCAGCAATTTTTAGACAATTATGATGCTACGCAGCTACATCAGTTGAAATTTGATGGTAACATGACAATTTTTGTAAATTGGACAAAATGCTATCTTTGTATGTGGAAATTCAGAAAAATAGAGTACAAACTGAACTTATGTTATAAAATGAAAATGTTTGGCGACAATTGTTTAACAAATGGTTACCTGATACTGGTTGGATTAGGTTGTTTACTGAAGTAACATACTGTACTCCACAATATTGTATAGGAACGTTTATGCATTATAATGTTACTGATACCACTATTGTGCCAATTTACTGTGTTACCTATGATATTTCTCATACCAGAAGGGTATGAGCATTGGTTGCCACAATTTGAAGGTAATTATATAGATATGAGAGGAAAAACATAAATTTGAGTATTGTACACAGACTCAGAATGGACTAATTTGTGGACAGCACTCGCCTGTCTATGAACCATGCTTGCTGCAGCATTCTGTTAATTTGTGTAAATGGACTGTTATGCCTTCTTCTTTTCAAATGTTTATAGAAGTGGCTCCTCAGTATATTTGTATTGTTACAGATCAAGATGTAGGTCATAATTTAAAATAACCTTTTGTAGGATGTTTATCACATGTGGATTTCCTTACATGGAATAATAAGAGCTATGTGTTTATTGAACTCATAGAAGTCAATATTTCCAAGAACTGGAATTATGACTTAATACAGCTTCCCCCAATATATCTGTATCCTTGGATAATTTAAAAAAACATAATGAACAATACTAAAATTCTCAGAGTATTTGTAAATAAGAAATAAAAGTATTCTGTATTATGAGGCATTAAGCATCATTGCAAAATATAAACTACTTAGTTTGTCTGAAAAGACCAAAAAAGACACTGTTCACAATTGGTAGGATATCTTTACTGGTTGGTCAAAATCAGGAAAAAAATCTGTTAAATTGGTTGATACATCCTGTATTAGTTGTGTTAGGCATTGTAGTCATGCTAACTATCTGGAATTGCTACCTAATTTGTCATTTGTGAAAAACATAGAGTTCAGCAAATCATGATGGTTAACCTGAATAAATTGGAGAAAGTTTCAATGTGTACCATTAAAGAAAAAATTGAAAATGAACAGTCATTTTCCACTTTTTAAATAAAAAGTGGGAATTGTGAGAGTAAAAGAACAAGTTAAAATGGATTTCAGTGGATTCTTTCTGAAAATGTAAAATAAATGTTCTGCGTTTCAGTGTGTAGAGTGCATTCTACTAACTTGGCAAAAACATATAGCTTGGCATGCATTGTTAATAAGAATCGGAAGTAAAATATTTTATCTCTTATAAACTATGCAACTTGTGAAATTTATTATCTACAAGCAGGTCAAGATGAACTCTTGTATGCAGCTGTCTCTCATCAATATGATACGCAAGATAGGCCAAGGATGAAAGGAGTTATTCTTCAGGAACAGAAAGATATGGAAAACAAACTGTCAGCAGACTATCTTGAAAGGAAAGACTTATTCTGGCAAATTCTCAAAACTGCTGATGCAGGCAGAAAAGACACTATAAGGATTGAAACTTTTTCTTTTGTATCAGAGACTTTGATTATTCTAAGCTGAAGTACATTTTGATGTGTATACCTTTCATTGTTAAGCTAGATGTAAACCTCATGTGCAGTAAATGGATGTTGTAACAGTGGAACTGTCTCAATGTCTTCATTGAGTAAAGGTACAGACTATTGGAATAGTGTTGTATAACTTTAACAGTTATTTGTCATAGCCATTTAAACCAGGTTGATCTTTTATACAGTTATTTCTTGCCATATTCATTTAAACCTATCTCATATCTTACAAGACTTTGTTTTAATGAAAACCCTCAAACAAAAAACAGACTCACTGAACACCCTCAGAACCTATTAACTTAATAAAAACACACAAAACTATGTTTATCTCTGAATAATGAAGTTAACTCTCCTAATATGAACAATGATTACAGATTGACAGCTATACTTACAGGCTTTAATTGACCTGTAATGAAGGTTATTCATGCTAAGGCACATGGTGCAAACTGTGCTTCTACTTGCACTAAGTGCTGTCTGTTTTTCTCTTATCTTAAACAACTTGAATGTTTCAGAAAACATTATCTTTTAGCCATTGAAAGAAAAAAAGCATTCTGTTTTTATTGCCCTCTTATCAGCTTGTCTTCATAGAAACATGAAAAATAGATACACAGTTGCCATCAGTTACAAGAGTCTCAAGTTGTACTGTGAACATTTATTTGCCAAAGGAAAACATTTAATTTAGTTCAGTGTTCTTTAATTTACTTGCTTCTACTTAAAATGTCTTATTAGATTAAGCCAAGGGAAATCCAATCATTCCCCTATGCAAAAATAAGAAAAAAAGCATAGCAATTTTACTTATATAAAGCTCTTTTGTTCAGACTTTCTTCTGTTTTTACACAACAGTGCCTACATTTCTTATAACTGACCAAGAAGAAAGTAAGAAGGAAAAAGTCACCTGTTTACTTTAGTATCTAATTTATTGCACACACAAAACTGAAAATTCTTTACTGTATAACATGCAGTATATGTCATGTTTTATAAAAAATAATGTTAAGAACAAAAATGGTTTTGTATACCAGTGCCTCTTTCCTTCCTCTTCCCCTCATTAATGTTCTTCCAAACATTAATGACATGAAGTAGGGCATGTTTTGTAGTTAGTCCCAAGAAGTAAGTCAAAAGAGTCCAATACCTTCTGGGTTTTCTTGTTCCAATATATTTCACAAATGTGATTGATGCTTTGTAATCCCACATTTATTCATTAATTTCTGAGTTGCTGGTTTTCTTCCTGTTAATCTCCATCTCCCATCTCCAGTCTCTGGTTCATTTCCAATGTACTTGTTCTGCTAGTCAACTCTTGTGCTTTTTTTTTTGTCTCAAGCATTTTCCTTTGGGACATTGGAAAAGGTTTCAGTGGCATAATCTCTCTTTGAGCTTTATCATCAGAAGACTAGCAGAGTCCTCTTCTGTTTGACAGCTCACATTTTGATGGAAAACTTTTGTATTTCCTCCTCAGCATGTTCGGCATCAAAAAATTACTTTGATCCTCCAGGAAAAAAATTCTGAAGGCAGCTGGATACAGCAGTTTGAATCTCACACCCGCTTCAGGACATTCCCTGATTAGTGAAATAAATGTACTTCTCTTCTGCCTGGTGTACAGTGAGTCATCATTTTCCACAAATACTCTACTGTCTCCAACTTTTTAGTACTTTGTCCTTCTGCCACAGTTTTGTCAGAATCAACTTTCTCTCCTAGTATGATTGCATCTTTACTAATACAGGTCTTGGCTGTTTTCTCATGGCCAGGTTTGGAGCATACACACAATGTGCCCTTTCGGTTAACAATTCCTGCTTTTGTAATAGCTGTCCAGTTCCTTATTTATGCTTTCGTAAAATTAATACAATCTGATGTTCATCGTGCATACAGCTGCAGTCATAACAGATGGGTTATCCTGCCGTCAGGCGGGTCCTCGGTCGGCCGAATTCCAAAGTCTAGGTCCGGCGTCGGTTGTCGTCGCTTCTTCCCTGATGTCAGTGCGGCAGGGGTATAAAAGAGGCAGCCAACGCCATTTTCTTCAGTCTTTCTTGCCGCACGGTGCCCGAAGCAGAAGCAGTTCGCAAGTGCCGGTCGGCCAGCTCCTGAGATTTATGAAAGTATTTCAGCCGAAGTCTTCTTGAAAGCTAAATACCCCATTGGGGAAACTTTTCTTGCCTCAGACCGATGTCAGACAAAGTTAATAATTGCATTTCATGTGGGAAGCAAATACCGCATAAGGATTTCCACTCTTTCTGTATACCTTGCTTAGGCCCAGACCACGATGTCTCGGCCTGCTGTTTTTGTGCTAGATTAAATAAGTGCACTATTAAGCATTGGGCGGAGTTTGCCCTTCACTTTTTAGGCAAAATATTTAATTATATTATGTCGTCGGATACTCTGACTCCAGTTTTGAGCAAAAAACGCAAAGATAAGGACCGACATACGAGGTCCGCACCACCTACTGAAACCACGCTAAGGCCGACTACCGGTTCTCCGGTTCTCAGCGAGGTGCCTATGCAGCCCCTGAGTACCGATGACAATGCATTACCAGTGTCTTCAGTACCCGAGGTAGCAGGCTCCTCGGCCCCCATTCCTACTACAGATCCCGACGCCACTCCTGGCGGGGAAACTCAGAATTTAGACAGGCCTGCCATTTCTCAAGGGGTCTTCAGGCCTTCCTCCTTCTCTATTAAAGCCTTCACTAAATCTAAAGCAGCCATGAAAACCAAAAAACAGGTTCCTCAGACCCCCTGTCAAGGCACCATGCCTAAAAAACAGATGCTTAACATGGCTGAGGATTTGATTACTCTTATCAGGGGTTCTCAACCCCCCTCTGACAAAAGGCCCAGATTAGAGGAAGACTACCCTTCCTCAGATCAAGCTTCTGTTACCTCAGAACTATCTGAGGACCAGGATTATGCCTATTCTCCATTCGAAGACTCTGATGCAGAGGAGTCTATTCCCTCGGTCTCCCCCCCTGAGGACTTCTCTTGGGGAAACCCTGCATACATTGAGGGAACACTTTCACTGGGAAGGCCAAGATTACTCAGATTCCAAGAAAAGGCTCAGGGAATTTCTTCTGCTCCCCCAGCATAGGCCTCTGGCTATCCCTCCTGTTTTAGATATATTGGATGATGTGTACACAGAAGCCATCCTTAATCCTGATTCTTTGCCTCCAGCTCCTGTTAAACCAGACAGGTATTACCGGGTTCCTGATTCTCACCAGTTCCTACATAAAAGCCATACTGCTGACCCAGAAACAATTTCACAGGGTCCCAAGGGAATTAAGGCCTCTACTGCTAAAAATCCATTATCTTCAGAGAGAGATTCCAGAGCTTTAGAAAGGTGGGGGAAAAAGGTGTACACCTCGGCCACTTTAACCATGAGGGCATTAAACTGTCAGTTCCATATGTTAAAGTATCAACAGTTTTTGATATCTCAGCTGAAAAGCAAGATGACACAACCAGAACAACCAGATTTAAAAGAGTTGCAGGATTTGTTGCATGGTGCAGAGCAAGTGGGTAAACATACCTTGCAGTGTGGTTTTGATGCTTTAGAGGCCTCATGTAGAGCTGCTATTACGGGGTCTGTTATACGTAGGCATGCTTGGCTCAAAGAGCAAACCTTACCAGATCATGTCAAAGCTAAATTATTGAATGCACCTCTTCAAAAAGCAAAATCAATGCAAACAGTGAAAGATTTTCTGCAGGTACAGCCTCCACGTTTCAGCAGAAACTGGCCTTCAAAAAATTGGTCCTTTCCAGCCATGGACAGACCTCAAAGGGGCAGATACAGGCACCCAAGGGGCAGAGGGCAACCTCAAGGATCTTTCAGAGCCAGACAGTGGCAAGCACCAACCCCAAGAGGTGAAGAAGATAGATCACAGTCTTTTAGAAAACAGACACAATGACTTCCCCCTACACCTGCCAAGCAAAGCTTTAATGGCAGCACCTTTGGGCGGAAAACTGACATTATTCTCAAAAAATTGGCATATTGTTACAAAAGACAAATGTATTCTGGACATTATAGACAGAGGCTACAGGTTCCACTTTCACACCCTTCCAAAAATGAGAGGCATGCCAAACCTGCCACAAAATCAAAGGGCAGAGGCACAAAAACAAGTTTCAGCTCTCATGGACATGAAAGCAATTCAAGAGGTACCTGCAAAAGAACAAGGTCAAGGGTTTTATTCCAGACTATTCCTGGTACCGAGGAAAGACAAAGATTGGAGACCTATCTTAGACCTATCCATCCTAAACACATATCTACAGGTGCCAAAATTCAAGATGCTCACATTACAGCAGCTTCTTCCCATGCTGGGCAAGGAGTCTTGGCTGGTAACATTGGACCTCAAGGAGGCATACCTGCATGTCCCTATCAGACAAGATTGCAGAAGATACCTCAGATTTCTTGCAGGTTCAACCCAATTCTCTGCATTGCCCTTTGGCTTATCTACTGTGCCCAGAGTGTTTACGAAATGCCTGGCATCAGTAATCACCTTCTGCAGACTACAAGGGATACAAATCTACCCATATCTGGACGACTGCCTGATCCAAGCGGACAGCAAGGACATACTACTGCAGCACCTGGCATTTGTAATAAAACTGTTGAACTTCCTGGGATACACAGTCAACAAAAAGAAATCAAAACTAATACCCTCTCAACAAATAAATTTCTTGGGTGCCAGCTTGGATACAACTACCCAGATGGCCTACCTCACGCCAGACAAGCAAGGGCAACTGTCTCAATACTTCAGAAAAATGGCAACTTACACCAGGCTAACTGCAAGGAAAATCCTGCAGGCTCTGGGATTCATGGCATCTTGCATCCTACTAATCCCATGTGCAAAGCTGCATATGAGGAAACTTCAATGGTACCTGAAAAACTTATGGTCTCAACACAGCCACAGCTTGGAAACAATTATCCCACTCATTCCATGCCTTCAAAAGGAATTTTTGTGGTGGACTCAAGCTTGCCAAAGAAACACAGGTCTTCCTTTCTGTGTACCTCAAGAAACTCAAATCATCACAACAGACGCCTCAGACTACGCCTGGGGAGCACACACGACAGATCAGTGCATTCAAGGAAAATGGACCCAAAAAGAGAGGCACCTTCACATCAACCAAAAGGAAATGCTAGCCGTGCAAAAGGCTATTATGACCTTCAAAGACCTACTGCATCCAGGCCAGCTATTGATAAGGACAGACAACACCACAGTGATGTGGTACATAAACAAACAGGGGGGAACTCATTCATACCCCCTGTGCAGGCAAGCCATGACCCTATGGAACACAGCACTGGAATTGCAAATTCAACTGCAGGCACAATTCCTGCCAGGGAAGGAAAACACACTGGCAGACAACCTAAGCAGAAATATGACAGATCCACACGAATGGAAGTTGCATCCTCAATTTTTCACAAAGATAACTCAGGCATGGGGATAGCCAGACCTAGATCTCTTTGCTATCCACAGAAATTGCCAGTTGAAAAAATTTTGTTCAAGGACCTATCATCCAAAGGCCTGGAAAATGGACGTACTTTCCTTCAATTGGGCAACACTGACAGTCTATGCCTTCCCGCCTCTTCCTCTGCTGCCCAAAGTTCTATTAAAAGCCAGAGCAGAGAGGCCGAAAATGACTCTCATCGCTCCAGACTGGCCAAGACAACACTGGTATCCGCTCCTGAAGAGTCTGACACATTCCCCACCATGGATCCTACCTCTAGTCCCTCTTCTGTTGTCCCAGCACAACTACAAAACCCTTCACAGCCATCTCAAAACTCTAAATCTAGCTGCATGGAGAATTCCTTGATTTCCCAACAGTTTCTCCTCTCCAAGGAGGTGCAGGATGTCATCTTGGAGACCAGAAGACCTTCTACTAGAAAGGCTTACTCCGCCAAATGGAAACGATTTTGTGCCTGGAATCAAGAAAAGGGACAGAATCCTTGGGTAATAAATATTCCTCAAATTTTACAGTACCTAGCTGAGATGTTAAACAATGGACTTTCCTTCTCCTCCATCAAGATCCACGCTTCAGCCATTTCTGCACAATACAACACAGATCCTCCATTATTCTCTCACCCTCTTAAGGCAGTTCCTCAGAGGGGCAAAGAATTTAAAACCCCCAAGGAAACCACCAGTCCCTGCTTGGGGCCTCAACTACGTATTGGAAAAGCTGACCCTTCCTCCCTTCAAGCCAGCTTCTTCAACAGAGTTACAGTACTTGTCATGGAAAACAGCCTTTCTTCTGGCTATCACCTCAGCATGCAGGGTTTCAGAGCTACAGGCCCTCATGGCTGTGCAACCATTCATCATTTTCCATCAGGACAGAGTTTCCTTACGAACCAATCCTACCTTTATGCCAAAGGTAGTATCCAGTGTAGCTTTGAATCAGACTATCCACTTTCCTACCTTTTATCCTAATCCACAAAACAAAGGGGAAAGACTACTACATTCCTTGAACATTCACAGACAACTTCGTTACTACTTGGACAGAACAAAGCCATTCAGGAAATCTGAGCAACTCTTTGTGTCCTATGCTGTAGGTGCTCAGGGAAAGGCTATTTCCAAACAGACAATTTCAAAATGGATAGCCCACTGCATATGCTTTTATTACTCATTTCATGGAAAAACTGTGCCTGCATGCATCAGATCCCACTCCACCAGAGCCACAGCTACCTCTGTAGCCTTCCTCAGGGGGTCCCTACCAAGGACATTTTGGAAGCAGCCACCTGGAGTTCAGTGCACACTTTCTCCAAGCACTATCACCTCCCACTATACTCAAAATCTAGAGCGGGCTTTGCCACAGCAGTCCTGCAGGGCATCCTAGCCCCTCCTAGTTCCACTTAGTGCCTACCACCCTTACTTAGCTTTGGGATTCTACCCATCTGTTATGACTGCAGCTGTATGCACGATGAACATAGTACAGTTTTGTACCTACCATAAATGTAGATGTTCGAGTGCTCATACAGCTGCAGTCCAGGTTTCCCTCCCTCCATCCCCTGTTAGGACAGGCCTTATGACAAACACTTTTCATATAACCTTTTTGGGGTATTCTTTTATGGTATATTTGCTTGCAACTACTGTTTTTGATTTATCAACATTGCATCTTTGCATAACATTATGTTTGCCTTCCTTCTGGGGGCACCTGACATCTGGGGCAAGAAAAACTGAAGAAAATGGTGTCGGCTGCCTCTTTTATACCCCTGCCGCACTGACGTCAGGGAGGAAGCGACGACAACCGACGCTGGACCTAGACTTTGGAATTCGGCCGACCGAGGACCCGCCTGACGGCAGGATAACCCATCTGTTATGACTGCAGCTGTATTAGCACTCGAACATCTACATTTATGGTAGGTACAAAACTGTACTTTCCTTCCAGTTTCCCTGGTACAGCAGAAAAGGTTTCCCTATGTGTTCTGTCCTCTAGTTCTTTTCTTCATCTCAACCTCTGATTTTTGCAGTTTTATCAGCTCATCTGGATATCTGTTTAAAACGTCTTCCATTTTTCTAGCGTTTTATTTGACTTGATATACTCCTTCAGTGTTTCACTTATTTTAATCATCTCTGGGCACACCTGATTTATTTTCCCTCTAAATCACTGGAAGCCATGTCTTGCATCAAAGCTGGAGCTTGAACTGATTTTTGCTGAACAGCTGCATGATTCTTCCCAGCCAGTGTTTCTTCCCACCTTTTGTGGCTGATTTTCTTTCAGGTTCTCTAAATTTGTTCTTTGCTGGCATCCAGCTAGTGCACTTACTAGCCAGTAACTGAAATTTACCCAAAACAAGAAATTCACCGACTCTCTTTTCTGAGTTTCTGTTTTCACACTGAGAGAACTGAAACATTCAATAGGTTTATGTCTAGGTATGCAAACAGGAAATGTTCACTGATGGAATTCAGCAGCGCGACCTGAACTATGAGCAACAAAAATAACTGGCAGCTTAGAGGCTGAGCATGTGCTGTCATGGAATGTGCTGGAATGTGCAAGGGCAGCTCTTAGAAAAAATGCCAAATTCTGATTTGGGAAGCACATGTATACAGACCAGGGTGCAAGGTCTTTACTTTCTGACCCTTCTCCAGAATGAGAACGATTTAGCACCAGACAGTATTGAGGCTTTAATGGATGCCTATTGACACATCTGGATGTTGGGGTTGCACAGCCTTTTTGGGCTACATGACCAAAGATTGTACTTTTGTATGATCTTTATCCCTCCATGCCTGTCAAACACCAAGCCCCCCCCCCCCAGCAAGACTGAACCCATTCATTCATGAACACCTGTAATTTCACCCACTATTAGAGCAACAACGGTCTGGATGTGACCATCATTCAAGCAGTCATGAAGATGCTTTGAGTCTTTGCCGATAACCCATCAAATAGCGTGTTTGAAATGGATTTAACTCGGCCCTTCAGTGAAGGAATATGTGATCTGAGTTAGTACATGGGCTCATGATTCCCTCCATGTATGATCTGAGTTGGTCCAGAGGCTCACAATGCCTTCCCTGTGTGATCTGAGTTAGTACACAGGCTCACAGTGTGATCTGAGTTAGTAAACAGGCTCACAATGCCTTCCCTATGTGATCTGAGGTGGTACAGAGGCTCACAATGCCTTCCCTGTGTGATCTGAGTTAGTGCAGAGGTTCACAATGCCTTCTGTGTGTGATCTGAGTTAGTGCAGAGGCTCACAATGCCTTCCCTGTGTGATCTGAGTTAGTACACAGGCTCACAATGTGATCTGAGTTAGTACACAGGCTCACAATGCCTTCCCTGTGTGATCTGAGTTAGTGCAGAGGCTCACAATGCCTTCCCTGTGTGATCTGAGTTAGTGCAGAGGCTCACAATGCCTTCCCTGTGTGATCTGAGTTAGTACACAGGCTCACAATGTGATCTGAGTTAGTAAACAGGCTCACAATGCCTTCCCTGTGTGATCTGAGGTGGTGCAGAGGCTCACAATGCCTTCCCTGTGTGATCTGAGTTAGTGCAGAGGCTCACAATGCCTTCCCTGTGTGATCTGAGTTAGTGCAGAGGCTCACAATGCCTTCCCTGTGAGAGCGCTTGCTTCTGCACCTTTTCACTGAAACCTACAACCAAGCACTGGCTTAGTGAGCTTAATGCTACCATAGGCCATGATTGCATCACTACCATCCTCCAAGGGATTGTGGCAGTGCACTGCCAGCTCTAGCCCAAGGATGGGTAAGCCCATTCTCCTTTGCCTGTTCAGTCCAGTACCCAAGACACTAACTGACCTCAGGTTGCCTAAGCCATAGTCAGGGTTTTATCCTCTCAATGCCACCAGATTTGACACATGACAAAGGACTGGTACATAAGTGTTTGACACTCAAAATTAAGTCCTGTACTGTGTAAAAGAAGCAAGACATTGAAAATTTAGTCAGGAAACCCTTCCAACTCACCTAGTTAATTTCAAAGAGAATGTCCTCTTATTGAAAGAGAGCATCCTCCTACTGTACCATACCCATCATATAAGGTACACTGCATTCTTCAGTATGTACAAAACCAAACATCTCTCTCAAGTAGAAAGGCTCCAAGCATCACAACCCAAGATAAACGTATTAAATCCTACAAGTATCTGTACAGATTAGAACAACTTTCCTTATAGTGAGGTGGCCAGTGTCCCACTTTTTGAGCCATGAAAGACCCAGTCCTATGCTTTCTTAAAACCAGTGGCTATACAAATGCTTTCACCATCTAAATCTTGCATCATCAAATACACAAGACTCGCTGGAGAGAGAGTTTCCAAAGTCAGTATATTGCCAGTCTATGGAGTAAGTTACCACTGCAGGTCAAGAAAAGTACTACCTTGTTTACCTTTAAGGATAGTCTGCTTAATATGGGAGCTGCTACACTCTCATAAATGGTGGCAAGAACTTTTAAGTGCTTCTCCTTAAAGGTGTGAATGGCTTGGCATCTTACTGGTCCCCACAATCACTCACCAATCATTGTTTCTGTGTTCCTGTCTACAAAGAAATATGCTGCAGTCTTTGAGACCTGTACTGGAATGGACAGGTTACAGGGAATCTGTCCTCTGTTGCTTGGTCTGGCTGTTACTCCACTCTGTTTGGGATTCAGTAAATGCAGGCGCTGCTTCCAGGCTGTGAATGTGGCATCCTTTACAACAAGTTCTTAGTATGGATAGCTTAAGGTTAAGGACAGGTTCATGGTGTAGATATCCTAAGGTTAAGGACAGGTTCATGGTGTAGCTATCCTAAGGTTGAGGGCAGGTTCGTGGTGTAGATATCCTAAGGTTAAGGACAGGTCCGTGGTGTAGATATCCTAAGGTTAAGGACAGGTTCATGGTGTAGATATGCTAAGGTTAAGGAGAGGTTCATGGTGTAGATATCCTAAGGTTAAGGACAGGTTCATGGTGTAGATATCCTAAGGTTAAGCACAGGTTCCTGGTCTAGATATCCTAAGGTTAAGGACAGGTTTGTGGTGTAGATATCCTAAGGTTAAGGACAGGTTCGTGGTGTAGATATCCTAAGGTTAAGGATTGGTTCATTGTGTGAATGTTCTAAAGTTAAGGATGGCTTCATGGTTTGGATGTTCTAATGTAAAAAAGAGGTTAAATTGTGTGGATATTTAATCTTGAACAGCAGAAGGCTAATTAACACTTTACTTTCTGAGATCTTCTAATTCAGAAAACAATTGCTTCTTGAGAGCCTCCCCCAAAATTTGCTAATGAAAAGACACTTGATTTATAATGTCTAATACATGGCATGAGTTACAAAAAAAATAAATAAATATGATAGCTCTTTGGTTATGCAGTGGGCTGTGCACATGTTTATATAAAGGTGTGTCTGTAGATACCGATTGTATATCATTATGAAAGAGAAACTGTTTTGTTTGTCTAAAATACTAATGCCATGGTCAAACAATCTCTGTGATTGTCTAATATAGAGCCAAAATATTAGTGACAAAACTATTCATCTGTTCGAGTACTTTCCAGAACTTTCCAGTGATGTGAGTGGACAGCGTACTGCTGTATTTTTGATATTGAGAGATGTGTGCAAATTATGTATATAGTGATTTCACAATATTTCAAAACATTATTGATCTATTGAACTATTTCTGTTAGATGGCTAGTATCAGTGGCAACACTGTGTGCTTTCTTTTGTATAAGATGACACCATTTATTAGCCTGTAGATCACAAGGCTTTTATAAAATTAACGCATTTAAGAAAATGTAGGCATTAATTGTAATTGCTTTACCAAAAGACTATTTATATCTTAGAATGTCTACAGATTACCAGCCATGTTTTAATGACATTTTTACTAACACCCACTGCTTGAATACACCAACCACAAAAAAGACAGTGTCACACCTATTTCTGCATTATTAATATAAACAAATATGTCATAATTGTTTCATAACATTTTGTAAACCCTTCCTAATAACTCTAGCATTGCACATCTCATGCTGACAATTCCACTCTCATGCTTAGCAAGTCATATCAGCTTGTAGATTTCATCTTGCTGCCTTAGTATTATTTATGTACCTTTAGCAGAACTTCAGAAATTAGGCTTTGAAGACAGTGATGACTATATTTGTTTCAGGAGTACAGGGAAGCAGGGCCGGCCTTAGCTGAAATGGCACCCTAGGCGAAGTAGTGCTGTGGTGCCCCTTAAGCCCCACCCACACCATTCTCAAGTAATGCCCCTACTTAAGCCACGCCCATAGGTAGATCACTCCCACAAAAGCCACTCCAGTCATTTCTTTCAATTTTTTAAATGCATGAAAATCAGTGAATGCTTTGTCATAGTGTAACAAAGGGGGCATGCTTTACACACCAGCCACAGTACAGCAGCACATCACTGACCAACATGTACAACAGACACTGGGCACTTACTGACCTTAATCAAATATGTAGCATAAATGTAGTTTACAATACATGAGTTTGAAAGCAATCTGTTCTGTCAGACAGAATAAGGGACAGCAAAGAGGTTTACTAATGGTTGAGCACAACAGTTTTAGAGTTTGGACATCTATGTTCACCTTTTACATATGTCAATAGCTGTCCATCACCTCTACCAAACTTATCAGCATATCTGGTTAGGTTGGAACACAACTTCATTAAACAATACAGTGGTATTTCAGCAGAAAGGCAGTCCATGGAAATTGCTTTCCTACCAAACTTATCAGCATATCTGGTTAGGTTGGAACACGACTTCATTAAACAATACAGTGGTATTTCAGCAGAAAGGCAGTCCATGGAAATTGCTTTCCTAAGAATAAGAGACAAAAACCCTCCATAGATGTTCATCGTGCATACAGCTGCAGTAATCACAGATGGGTTTTCAGCCGTCAGGCGGTCCCTCGGTCGGCCGAATTCCAAAGTCTTGGTCCGGCGTCGGTTGTCGTCGCTTAATCTTCTGACGTCAGTGAGGCCAGAGTATATAAGACACAGCCGACGCCATGTTCTTCAGTCTTTTTGCCAGGTGCGAGCAGAAGCAGTTCGCAAGTGCCGGTCGGCCAGCTCCTGAATTACGAAAAAATTGGAAACCAAGTCTTCATTAAAGCTAAGTACCCGTTGAAACTTTTCTTGCCTCAGACCGATGTCAGAAAAAGTTAATAATTGTATTTCTTGTGGCAAGCAAATACCGCATAAGGATTTCCATTCCCTCTGCATACCTTGTTTGGGCCCAGACCACGGCGTCTCGGGCTGTCGCTGGCTACCTTCAATAAGCGACTATTAAGCGTCGGGTGGAGTTCACCCAACACTACTTTGGTAAAGCTTTTGATTATAAAATGTCGGACACTCCGACTACCGTTTGTCCAAAAACGCAAGGAAAAGGACCGACACGCTGAGGCCCGCGGTCCCCCGACACCACACCAAAACAGGCTACACGTGGTCCGGTTCTCAGCGAGACGCCTTTGCAGTCCCTGACTACCGACGACACTCCTTTGGCGGTGTCCTCTGTACCCGAGACCGCTGGGTCCTCGGCCCTTTCCCAGACTACAACCGAAGCCCCTGCTAATGTCAAGCCTACTAATGTGGACAGGTCCACCTCCACCCATGGTGTATTTAGGCCCTCATCTTCTTTTTCAATTAAGGCCTTTACTAAATCCAAAGCAGCCAGGCATCCCACGAGGCCTGTTGCACAGGGCCCATCTCCAGCACCCATGCCTAAAAAACAGATGCTTAAAATGGCTGAGGATTTAATTACTCTTATCAGAGGTTCTCAGCCCCCTCCTGACAAGAGACCCAGAGTGGAGGAAGAATCTCCCTCTTCTGATCAGGGATCCATCTTATCAGAACATTCTGATGCAGAGGAACACTCTTACTCCCCTTTTGAGGATTCGGATGCAGAACAGTCCATTTCTTTCTGTATCTCCTCCTGAGGATTTTTCCTTTGGGGAAACCTTGCACACCTTGAGGGAACACTTCCATTGGGAAGGCCAAGACTTTTCAGATTCCAAGAAAAGACTTAGGGAATTTCTTTGGTTACCTCAACACAGACCTCTGGCTATACCCCCTGTTTTGGACATACTGGATGATGTCTATTCGGAGGCTTGTCTTAACCCTGATTCTCTGCCTCCTGCACCAGTAAAACCTGATAGGTATTACAGAGTACCCAGCTCTCACCAATTTCTCTTCAAAGGCCATAATGCTGATCCTGAAACCATTTCACAAGGTCCCAAGGGATTAAAGGCCTCCACTGCCAAGAATCCACTTCCTGCAGAAAGGGAATCCAGATCTTTAGAAAGGTGGGGTAAAAAGGTATATACCTCGGCCACCTTAGCCATGAGGGCCTTAAACTGTCAGTTTCATATGATTAAATATCAACAGTTCCTGTTATCACAATTAGGGAACAAAATGTCTCAACCTGAACAACCAGATTTAAAGGAATTACAGGATATGATGCATAGTGCAGAGCAAGTGGGTAAACACACCTTACAATGTGGTTATGATGCCCTAGAGGCCTCCAGTAGAGCGGCTGCTACAGGATCAGTCATTCGCACTTATGCCTGGCTTAGGGAACAAAACTTGCCTGATCATGTGAAAGCTAAACTTCTAGATGCTCCTTTACAAAAGGATGTACTATTTGGTACTAATGCTGAGGAGATACTACGGAAAATGGAAGAAAAAGCCAAATCTATGCAAACTGTCAAAGCTTTCTTACAGGTCCAACCACCACGTTTTAGCAGAAATTGGCCTTCAAAAAACTGGTCCTTTCCAGTCACTGACAAGCCCCAAAGAGGTAGATACAGACGCACAAGGGGCAGAGGGCAATCACAAGGCTCATATAGAGGCAGACAATGGCAAACTCCAGCACCAAGAGGTGGCGAAGACAGTGCACAACAATACAGGAAGCAAACCCAATGACTCCCTCATTTCCATGCCAAGCATGTCTCAGCTGGCAGCACCTTTGGGAGGGAAACTAGCATTATTTGCAAGCAATTGGCATATTGTCACAACAGACAAATGGATACTGGACATTATAAACAGAGGCTACAAATTTCAATTTCACACTCTTCCAAAATGAGAGGCATGCCAAACCTGCCACAAAATCAAAGGGCAGAGGCACAACTGCAAATTTCAAAGCTCATAAGCATGAGAGCTATTCAAGAGGTACCTACGCACCAACAAGGTCAAGGTTTTTATTCAAGACTTTTTCTGGTACCAAGGAAAGGAACCGACTGGAGACCCATTTTGGACTTATCCATCCTAAACACATTTCTACTGCGTCAAAATTCAAGATGCTCACATTACAGCAGCTTCTTCCCATGCTGGGCAAGGAGTTTTGGCTGGTAACATTGGACCTCAAGAAGGCATCTGCATGTCCCAAGCAGACAAAGCTGCAGAAGATACCTCAGATTTCTTGCAGGTTCAATCCACTATCAATTCTCTGCATTGCCCTTTGGCTTATCTACTGCGCCCAGAGTTTTCACAAAGTGTCTGGCATCAGTGATTGCCTACTGCAGACTTCAAGGGATACAAATTTACCCTTATCTGGACGACTGCCTGATCCAAGCGGACAGCAAACACATACTTCTGGAACATCTGGCATATGTGACACGGTTACTGCTTTCTCTGGGATATACAATCAACAAAGAGAAATCAAGGCTAACACCATCTCAGAAAATAACCTTCCTGGGTGCCAACTTGGACACAAACACCCAGATGGCCTATCTTACGCCAGAAAAACAGGGGCAACTATCTCAGTACTTCAAAATACTAGCAAAAAGTACCAGGCTTACTGCGAGGAAAATCCTGCAGGCTCTGGGATTCATGGCATCTTGCATTCTTCTAATCCCATGTGCAAAGCTGCATATGAGGAAACTTCAATGGTACCTAAAAAATCTATGGTCTCAACACAGTCACAGTTTGGAAACAATAATACCAATAATACCATATTTGCAAAAGGAATTTTTATGGTGGGCCCAAGCATGTCAAGCAAACACAGGCCTCCCATTCTGCTAGCCTCAAGCAAAGCAAGTCATAACCACAGACGCCTCAGATTACGCCTGGGGGGCGCACATGAAGGACAGGTGCATTCAGGGGAGATGGTCCCAAAAGGAAAAGCACCTTCACATCAATCAAAAAGAAATGCTAGCAGTAATAAATGCAATTACAGCTTTCAAGGACTTCCTGCATCCAGGACAATTACTGATAAGAACAGACAACACCACAGTAATGTGGTGCATAAACAAACAAGGAGGAACACATTCATACCCCTTGTGCAGACTGGCCATGACTCTTTGGAACTTGGCTCTGGAAAGACAAATCGAACTTCAAGCACAGTACTTGCCAGGATTGGAAAACACACTGGCAGACAATCTAAGCAGAAATATAACAGATCCACATGAGTGGAAGTTGCATCCTCAAGTGTTTACAGAAATAATCCAAGCGTGGGGGAGGCCAGACATAGATCTTTTTGCCTCCCACAGGAATCATCAATTGGAAAAGTTTTGTTCAAGGACCTTTCATCCAAAGGCCTGGAGAGTTGACGCCCTCTCATTCAGTTGGACAGCATGGACAGTTTACGCATTCCCACCTCTGCCTCTTCTGCCCAAGGTGCTTTTGAAAGCAAGAACAGACAAACCAAAGATGATACTGATTGCTCCAGATTGGCCAAGGCAACACTGGTACCCACTCTTGAGGAGCCTAACACATACTCCTCCCCCCTGGTCCCTGCCTCTAATGCCTCTTCTGCTGACTCAGCACAACTACAAAACTCTTCACAGTCAGCTGAAAACACTCAATCTCGCTGCATGGAAAATTCCTTAACACCACAACATACCCTACTCTCCAAGGAAGTGCAGGATGTCATTTTGGAGGCCAGAAGGCCATCCACTAGAAAAGCTTACTCCGCAAAATGGAAGCAGTTTTGCTCTTGGAATGAGAAAAGAGGCCAGGACCCTAGAAAACTAAACTTGCCTCAGGTATTACAGTATCTAGCTGAGCTGCTGAACAGTGGACTTTCATTTTCATCCATAAAAATACATGCATCAGCCATTTCTGCAGAATTCAACACGGATCCTCCTTTATTTTCTCACCCACTCTTACAACAGTTCCTCAGAGGGGCTAAGAATATAAGACCTCCAAGGAAGCAACCAATACCAGCCTGGGACCTTAATTACATATTAGAAAAATTAACACTGCCTCCTTTTGAACCAGCTGCCTCAACAGATTTGCAATATTTGTCCTGGAAAACAGCCTTCCTTCTGGCCATCACTTCAGCTCGTAGGGTTTCTGAACTACAGGCCCTCATGGCGGTGCAGCCCTTCCTCATTTTCCATCAGGACAGGGTTTCCCTTCGTACCAACCCATCATTTATGCCAAAAGTGGTATCCAGGGTAGCCTTAAATCAAGCCATACACCACCCTACCTTTTATCCCAATCCTCAAAACAAAGGGGAAAGGCTGCTACACTCTTTAGACATCCATAGGCAGCTGCGTTATTATTTGGACAGAACAAAGTCCTTCAGGAAATCAGAACAACTTTTTGTGTCCTATGCTGTAGGGGCTCAAGGGAAACCAGTTTCAAAACAGACTATTTCCAAGTGGATTGGCCACTGCATACAGTTTTGTTATTCCTATCATGGGAAATCTGTTCCTACAGGTATCAGATCTCATTCCACCAGGGCCACAGCTACTTCTACAGCCTTCCTCAGAGGAGTTCCTACCAAAGATATTTTGGAGGCAGCCACTTGGAGTTCTGTACATACCTTCACAAAACACTACCACCTGCCTTTATATTCCAGAACAAGAGCAGGCTTTGCCACTGCTGTTTTGCAGGGCATTCTGGCTCAACCCAGTTCCTCATAGTACCTACCACCCTATGCATAGCTTTGGGACTCTACCCATCTGTGATTACTGCAGCTGTATGCACGATGAACATAGTACAGTTTTGTACCTACCATAAATGTAGATGTTCGAGTGCTAATACAGCTGCAGTACAGGTTTCCCTCCCTCCTTCCCCACTTGGTAAAGGCATGGGGCCTAACAACCTCTTCATACTACCTGACTGGGTTATCCTGCTATGTTTTATTTGCTTGCATTCACTGATTTTGGATTTTATTGCATTGCTTGTATATGTATATAAGCATTATTTATGTATTGCCTTCCTTTTGGGGGCACCTGACATCTGGGGCAAGAAAGACTGAAGAACATGGCGTCGGCTGTGTCTTATATACTCTGGCCTCACTGACGTCAGAAGAACAAGAGACGACAACCGACGCCGGACCAAGACTTTGGAATTCGGCCGACCGAGGGACCGCCTGACGGCTGAAAACCCATCTGTGATTACTGCAGCTGTATTAGCACTCGAACATCTACATTTATGGTAGGTACAAAACTGTACTTTGTCAACCGTACCTGCCAATGTGGAACAAAGTGGCAAAGGTAGAACACTTCCTTGCAGCATACTTAAGTCCATCTAAGCTGATCAGTGTGATGAAAATATATTTCTTTATACTTAGGATTCAGTTCTATTTATCATGCATCTCAGTTACAATTTGACATAAGATTACCTTTCAACTTGTGCCACTGGAAGGGCAGTTCTTAACTACCACATTGACTCAAGTACTGTATCATGCAACACAACAAAATGTAATAGCTATAGAGGTTTAAGCCATGCAATCAGATTTACATTTAAAAACTGACTTAGTTCCTCCCGTGCTTGTTAAGTATGCATAACGTTAATACATAATTCAATTTCAGTTCCTTGTCCCCCAAAAGTATATATGTGGACTCAACACTGTATTCAACTACAATCTAAAAGCTAGGGAGCCAGCTCCCTATTCTTAAAGCAGAACCAAGATCACCACATGGCTATTCTTGCATAATATAACCGAGTGCCCAGTTAACCCACACGAGAGTAGGAAATGGCAAACATACGACCACAATTCTCAGTTATCACACAACACTAAATAAAAACTAAAAATGGAAAGCTATCTTAACAGCAGGGAATATCACACTATAGACAAATATAAAACAACTAAAATTGCTACCAAAGTACAATATAATTGTCACACAGACTATGAGTTCAATGGTACAAACTAATATAAATAGTAATATAATGGAAGGTAACACAATGGAAAATGCTACGTTATAACAATGGGCTATGCTGACAAGATCAGTTCCAATCCTGGTCCTGAAAGCCTGACCCCATCTGCTGGAACAGCTGAAATGCCTTGCACTGACAGCATCAACACCAATGTTACCAGGTTTGATGACACACCATCAGTGTAGAAGGTGACAGATTAAGGGCTGTGATCCTGAAGGCAAAACCACATCTGAAGTAGACCCACTGTTTACACTGACACCTGCAGGCTGTTTTACAGTTTCATCTGTACTGAGTTGGAACACTGGCTGGTAAGAAGTAGTTCAAAGAAATTGCTAGAAATGAAGGCAGGGAAGGAGTGCATCATCCATCAGTACACCAGATCAAGGAAGAGACAATCCTAGCCCCTGCTGCAGCTTCACATACACCCTCATCATCTTCAAACAATGGTCTGCAGAGTGTCAGGGCAACCCAACAAACTGTATTACTACCTAAAATTACATGTGCTTGGCCTTAAGAACATTTGGCAAATGAATACTATCTAGGCTGTGGTCAGTGGCTTCAGAGGATTTCACACACTTCACTATCAGCCTACCCTTGTTAGTGCTATTGTACCAGCAGTGACCGTGTCTTGCTTAAGACTACTATACTGAGATACACAATGATTTCCACGAGTGGGTTCATACCTTTTCAGTGCCACAATACCCTTTAAATGACAATATCCCTTCCCTCATTTATAGTAACACTCTACCACTGCTACTTATTTCAGTCCAATCTAGCATATTCAGGATACAATTACTTTACACTTACAAATAATCAACCATACTATTAAATTAATAGGAGTCAGCAGTCTCTCATTAAAAGACTGAAGTTAACAATTATAATCAATCCACCAGTTTTATGTAATTACCCTTTTATAAGTCAAGAAACAACTAACCATAGCACAGGCTTTTCAAATTGAGTGCTAAAATACTTAAAGGAGTTGGGCAATAATACACCTTGAAAATTAAATATGCAAATAAATATATTCTTGCACAGGGAAATATAAAATAAAAATAGTTTTAAACAAAAAGATGGCATTACACTGACTTTAACCTAGTTAGTCCTACTACTAACCATAATCTGCCAATTTAGTGGTTGAAAAGACTGACAGGCAAAATGTCTAGATGTTAGTTAACTGATCTAGGCAACAACTATTGTCTGCTCTCATCTAAATTCATGAAAAGATTTGTTTAATGCTCCCCATCCTAAAGCACAATGAACTAGCCTGCTCCACTGAACTTTTAGGGAAGAGTCATGTGACCTGAAAAAGTCTCCTAGAGGTGTCCTAGCACACTTACTTTCTACAAAATACTTATTTTAGTGATAAGTGTGTGTGTATGCTTGTTTTATACTGAATGATGCTCACCTTCAAATTATATCCTCTATCCATCCACAACCCCTTTTTCCCATATGGGAGAAAGGTATCACTTCAACAGTGACAATCATCTAGAAACAATGTTCACACCACTGGGCAGTGATACCACTTCCTGCAAATTTAAAATTCTGAATCCAAATACCATCCAAAGCTCTGTGGCTTAAATAACCAGAAAGTTCCAAACCAGTTAAGGTAATTATCTTTTTTTAGGAACTATCACTTTTCAAAGTTTAGCTGCATCAATTTTTTAATTACCTTTCACATCTTTGCTGCATCTTTACTGAAATAACAGCTACAAGTTTTGTAAAGCTTTTCACATTTTCTCCTTTGTTACATTTTTACTGATAAACAAGTACAGAGTTTGTACAGCTTTTCACAAAGAGTACGTGTCTCCCAAGTACAGTCTCAGATATATGTATGATGTAGTATCTTGTCTAGTAAGCTTCGCTTTACTGCTATGACTGGAAGCTACAAAACACCTGTCAGTGAAGCCACAGAACAACATGTGAACTCTTTCATCCTAGGATTTTTGGTTGGTGCAGGCAAAGAGTCCTTGGAAGATACAGGTTTATCTTCCCTACTTTTCCACATTATCCAGTCTATAAGAATCAGGAAAAAACTGGATCATGCCAGATCACCAAGGGGGATGACCATGCAGCAACACAAGAGGAGAAGGTCTCTTTTGTGGAATTTCATCGAGAAAAAATCTTTAAAAAATAAAATTTTTCCCACCTCGTTAAGTTCTGGAATCAAAAGCTTCACAAATATTATATTGTTGATTTTAATGTCCTGCCCCTAAGAAATACTAAAAAGTGTACCTGTGTTGGGAATGACTTATGTACATATTTGAAGCATTTTTAAAAACTTTACCATTCATAACTGCAGAGTCATTGAAGTACCAAGCATCGGTATCAGGCTTATCAAGACACTAATGGCGGACACACTGTACAACCACTAGTGTCTGATTACCAGGATTTATCCCAGAAGACTGAGGTTGCAGTGTCCCAGAGATTTCTTCTTTATATACACACACACACACCAGTTTCAGATGCATAAAACAGAGCTGAAGCAGTTTCAAATGCATAAAATAGAGCCAGAGCAGTTCCAGGTGCATAAAACAGAGTCGGAGCAGTTTCAGATGCATAAAATAGCGCCAGAGCAGTTCCAGGTGCATAAAACAGAGCCGGAGCAGTTACAGGTGCATAAAACAGAGCTGGAGCAGTTTCAGATGCATAAAATAGAGCTGGAGCAGTTACAGGTGCATAAAACAGAGCTGGAGCAGTTTCACTTACATAAAACAGAGCCGGATCAGTTTCACTTACATAAAGCAGAGCCGGAGCAGTTTCAGACAGAAAAAACGGAACCGGAGCAGTTTCAGAATTATTTAAATGCATAGAAGAAAAGATACCTCTACACACTTATTAGCTAAGCTGTTACACAAACTGGCTAAGGGCTCTACATGCAAATGAGTTAACTACCTTTGTGTACGTATTCCTACTTTAAATACCAGAGCTAGATCATGGTCAAATAGGGCCCTAGGCAATGGATCACCATCCCACTGAACAGACCCTCCTGCAGCAACCCCATACCCCTAACCATTCCAGTGTTCCATTACTTGGCTGTTTCTCACCAGTTGCCATAAACACTGTTCAAACCTATCAGTGTGCATATCGCAGGTATTGAAATAAAATAGCATAAACACAGATAGCAATCTGCTAAACAAAACAGTCTCACAATGAAAACAGACTTACATGAGCTGTAAACTTCTCTGCCCTTGAAACCCGCATTCATTGAAACAGCATGAAAACCCACATTCATAGAAAATGCATCTTGCCACTGGAGGATTAAGTTTACCTTTGGAATATTTTTAAACCACAGGCTCCTTGCACACATTTTTTAGGAACTTACATACATGCATTTGTTCTTTGATTCACCTTCCTGATTATATTCCTTGTACAATACAGCACCACTTGTCAGAATGTGTTTTAAATTTGTAGTTTTAAACATTCTTTTAATAAACAATGAAACAAGATATATGAACGAATAATGACAAAACAACCTGTTTCATAAAATTTCAACATAAAAGTGCACTCGGACTTCTGTCATTACAATCCAATATCACTCAATATACACAGCCTCTGCAAAAGTAAAATCATCAGAATAATTCCACGTTAACAAGACCCGTAACTAACGAAGAGGTTGCTACTGGCAAACCACTTTACATCTCAATGTTTCATCGACAAATTCAGTGCCTGCTGCCCTTGAAGAATCAATTGTCTACATTACATTGAAGAACAAAATTGGTAAGTTGGTAATATTGCAACAGGAAATGACTGAGAAACCAACACTTCATAGTTACTAGGCATCTTATACAAAGGAGGGCACCCTTAAAATGCACCAAATAATCGACAACTAGGGGCATGACGTACCATGCAGCCATACCTCTCAACCTGTTAGCACAAGAAATCTGAACAACATGCTGCATACAATCAGGGCAGAGCATCAACAAGTCCAGGATTAAGGCTCCGACTTGTTAATAAGCTGCTTCTTATGTCCAATAAAGTGTCCATTTCCATCCATCTCCATTTTCCTGCTGCGCAACTTTCTGCAAGTCATTAAGAAGAGGACTCCTGAGTCACCCCTGAAAAGGGACACTTGGGCACTTGTTAACCAGGTAAGCCTAATGGACACAAATATATAAAATAAAGAAATGCTACCAAGGCGTATAAAGGCATTAATCAACAAAACAGTCATAATACTTCTATTAACCAATTGACTGTGTCCATCTATCTTTATAAAGGATGTTGTCAGACACCAGTGTCTTTGTTAGTCATGTTTTGGCAATGACAACTTGGCAGCATCTTGCCAAATTTGCTTTGTGATCTATCGCTCTATGGAATGCACCTGAATTCATGGAAAATTGAGCAACACCAAGTTGGGAAAGTCTTTACTACCTCCCACCAGTTAAACTCCCTCACAAAAGGAGAAGCATCTCAGAACTCACATTTTTAATAATGTAGATTCTCTAAAACTGTACCAAATCCTGAATTAAAATCTGCTCCAATATTTACAGGAAAATCCACTCAACTAAACACACTGATTTATGATGGTTTTCTGAAAAGATATCAGAAAAGCTTTCGATCTGTGGAAATGCAAAGCATCCCCCCAAGGAAACAACAAACGTGCATTTTAACTATACAACTTCTACCCTATTGCACATGTATAAAACAATGGTAGGTGTGTTCAGGTAAATGACACGTGTCTTTCCCTAGATCTTGACAGACCTGTGGGGGTACTCACATAGTCATACAAATGAACTATTAAGTATCTTATGCTTTATATTTCTGATACTTTACATTCATGCTCCAGATTCCCCAATTACTTGTCTACTTTGACAATTTATAACTTTTACTTTCACTCAGAACAGGTCTTCTTTCTTGCACCCTTTAATTTTTTAATTATGGTAAGTTCTTGTTTCAGACTTACCAGCTATTTCAATAAAAACACCATTTAGCTGTTTGCCATTTAAGAATGCATACTCTTTTCTATAGAAGCCAACAAAAAATCATACTGACCATTTCTTGAAGGTCAACCTGTGAATAAATATGCTCTTTGAACTGCACCACGCAGAAAAGAACAGCCACTAGCATTCATATTTGCAGCACAACAACGTGGCTATACTGTGGTTTGGTATAAAAGAAACAGTCACTGGAACATAAAACTATGATCGGATAGTAAAGACGGAAATCATGCATCTGTTCCATAGGTGTATCACCTTTCGTGTCAGCCACTTTTTCCAACCATCCAGGTATCAACATAAAACACCACTTATGCAACAGACAAGCAGCTACTCTGTCTGCAACACACACATACTTTCTCTTTCATACACCTAACAACTAGTTCAAATTCCAAAACTCCTACTCTTTCATACAACACACAGACACACACCGTCTCTCATACAGAAATGAAGGGAACCACTAGTTTAAAATGTACACACACACACACCTACTCTCTCTGTCACATACAGTAACACACACATGCACTTTATCTCATACAAACAGAATGGCTAACTTAAATTCCATATACATACATACACACACACACATACACACACACACACACTCACACTTTTTCATGCATACAGAAGTGAACAGTTTAAATTACACACACATACACTTACCTTATTTCTAAACCGAACAGCCAAACAAGCACACACAAACTTAAACCCCTCTTAACAAAACTACTAATTACATTTCACGTGCCTGCAAAATGAAGTTACGTCCACGTTGGCATGTGTATGCATGATTCTCCTTAAAGGAAAAGACGCTAAAACTGCGATGCTGTATTAGTGGGAGGGCGCTCACCACCCCCCTTTGCTCTGTGGTTCCGGTGCCCTCAAACAGGCGCCGAGAAGAAAGAAAAAGAAAGAATGGACTAAATTAATTAAAATAAAAAAAATAAAGTAAAAAATTGTGCCCTTTACAAGGCAGGCCTTTATGGCACCCTAGGTGGTTGCCTAGTTCGCCTACGCCTAAGGCCGGCCATGCAGGGAAGTCTCCTGTAAAGACAAGTTTACTCTTACAGAAGGCACAAGAACTCTGCCATCCTAACAATTATACTCATAGAAAGCAATCAGTTAAAAACAGGATTATGGCTTGGATGACCTAAGGTTAAGGATAGGTTCATGGTATGGATGACCTAAGGTTAAAGACTGGTTCATGCTGAGGATATCCTAAGGTTAAGGGCAGGTTCATGGAAGAGATGACCAAACATTAAGGACAGGCTCATGGTGTGGAGGTTTCTGGTTACAGCAGAGGAGCAACAGTTAAATCTAAGTTGAACTTCATAAGTCTGAGAGTCTTTCTGAAGGAACTCATCCTAAGGGGAGATACAGGGAGGGGACATCTCCCTATCCATTTCTGTCTCTGGTACAAGTATATTTATTTTACTTGTATTTGTTTTCCATGGTAGAGCACTCATCTCCGTTGACCTTTTTCAGTCTCAGCCCAGGAGTGGCATCCTTTTAAGTGGCTTGTTTAGAGTCACACAGGAATGGAGTCTGAGGAAATCCAATCTTGCACCATTGGGCCACAGGAAAAGCTCGTTAACAGATATCCAGATCCTCTTCATATTCCCTTCCATTCTCCTACTCCCAGGGGGAACAGAAGGGAAAGGAGACATTCCCTTACACTTAGCTTCAACCTGGACTTGTTTGGAGCCTGAGGCATTAAGTGAAAAGCAGATGTGGTTCACTTCATGAGTGGCTGAGGTCATTTCTGGTCATAAGAGGCCTGTGAAGGGATTGATACAGCAGTAAACCATACTCTCTAAGGATGAAACCTCAAACTCACAGACCAGAAACAATGTTCCTTTCATCTTACTGGGTTGTTTCTGTGGGCCCAGTTAGTATAACGTAATGCACAGAAGTCTCCTTAACCCCAGCTGGACAATGTTTCACAGCTCAGTCAAGAGGGTGAGACAGGAGTTGAGCAGTTAGTCTCATGTTTGACAGCGAAGCTTCTGCTGGGAAAAAAAGATTTGTGCCATGTGAGCTGGCTGGAAGTGATCAAGCTCTAAATGCTTGAATGTGAGCTGGCTGGAAGTGATCAAGCTCTAAATGCTTGAATGTGAGCTGGCTGGAAGTGATCAAGTTCTAAATGCTTGAATGTGAGCTGGCTGGAAGTGATCAAGCTCTAAATGCTTGAATGTGAGCTGGCTGGAAGTGATCAAGCTCTAAATGCTTGAATGTGAGCTGGCTGGAAGTGATCAAGCTCTAAATGCTTGAATGTGAGCTGGCTAGAAGTGATCAAGTTCTAAATGCTTGAATGTGAGCTGGCTGGAAGTGATCAAGCTCTAAATGCTTGAATGTGATCTGGCTGGAAGTGATCAAGCTCTAAATGCTTGAATGTGAGCTGGCTGGAAGCGATCAAGCTCTAAATGCTTGAATGTGATCTGGCTGGAAGTGATCAAGCTCTAAATGCTTGAATGTGATCTGGCTGGAAGTGATCAAGCTCTAAATGCTTGAATGTGAGCTGGCTGGAAGCGATCAAGCTCTAAATGCTTGAATGTGATCTGGCTGGAAGTGATCAACCTATAAATGCTTGAATGTGAGCTGGCTGGAAGTGATCAAGTTCTAAATGCTTGAATGTGAGCTGGCTGGAAGCGATCAAGCTATAAATGCTTGAATGTGAGCTGGCTGGAAGTGATCAAGCTATAAATGCTTGAATGTGAGCTGGCTGGAAGTGATCAAGCTATAAATGCTTGAATGTGAGCTGGCTGGAAGTGATCAAGTTCTAAATGCTTGAATGTGAGCTGGCTGGAAGTGATCAAGCTCTAAATGCTTGAATGTGAGCTGGCTGGAAGTGATCAAGCTCTAAATGCTTGAATGTGAGCTGGCTGGAAGTGATCAAGCTCTAAATGCTTGAATGTGAGCTGGCTGGAAGTGATCAAGCTCTAAATGCTTGAATGTGAGCTGGCTGGAAGCGATCAAGCTATAAATGCTTGAATGTGAGCTGGCTGGAAGCGATCAAGCTATAAATGCTTGAATGTGAGCTGGCTGGAAGTGATCAAGTTCTAAATGCTTGAATGTGAGCTGGCTGGAAGTGATCAAGCTCTAAATGCTTGAATGTGAGCTGGCTGGAAGCGATCAAGCTCTAAATGCTTGAATGTGAGCTGGCTGGAAGCGATCAAGCTCTAAATGCTTGAATGTGAGCTGGCTGGAAGTGATCAAGTTCTAAATGCTTGAATGTGAGCTGGCTGGAAGCGATCAAGCTATAAATGCTTGAATGTGAGCTGGCTGGAAGCGATCAAGCTATAAATGCTTGAATGTGAGCTGGCTGGAAGCGATCAAGCTATAAATGCTTGAATGTGAGCTGGCTGGAAGTGATCAAGTTCTAAATGCTTGAATGTGAGCTGGCTGGAAGCGATCAAGCTCTAAATGCTTGAATGTGAGCTGGCTGGAAGCGATCAAGCTCTAAATGCTTGAATGTGAGCTGGCTGGAAGCGATCAAGCTCTAAATGCTTGAATGTGAGCTGGCTGGAAGCGATCAAGCTCTAAATGCTTGAATGTGAGCTGGCTGGAAGCGATCAAGCTCTAAATGCTTGAATGTGAGCTGGCTGGAAGCGATCAAGCTCTAAATGCTTGAATGTGAGCTGGCTGGAAGCGATCAAGCTCTAAATGCTTGAATGTGAGCTGGCTGGAAGCGATCAAGCTCTAAATGCTTGAATGTGAGCTGGCTGGGCGATCAAGCTCTAAATGCTTGAATGTGAGCTGGCTGGAAGCGATCAAGCTCTAAATGCTTGAATGTGAGCTGGCTGGAAGCGATCAAGCTCTAAATGCTTGAATGTGAGCTGGCTGGGCGATCAAGCTCTAAATGCTTGAATGTGAGCTGGCTGGAAGCGATCAAGCTCTAAATGCTTGAATGTGAGCTGGCTGGAAGCGATCAAGCTCTAAATGCTTGAATGTGAGCTGGCTGGAAGCGATCAAGCTCTAAATGCTTGAATGTGAGCTGGCTGGAAGCGATCAAGCTCTAAATGCTTGAATGTGAGCTGGCTGGAAGCGATCAAGCTCTAAATGCTTGAATGTGAGCTGGCTGGAAGCGATCAAGCTCTAAATGCTTGAATGTGAGCTGGCTGGAAGCGATCAAGCTCTAAATGCTTGAATGTGAGCTGGCTGGAAGCGATCAAGCTCTAAATGCTTGAATGTGAGCTGGCTGGAAGCGATCAAGCTCTAAATGCTTGAATGTGATCTGGCTGGAAGCGATCAAGCTCTAAATGCTTGAAGGTACCACATTAGACTGGATCCTAGTATTCTATCCTAATAAAGTCTTAAACTCTGGCATTATACCTGACCCTATAGGAAGCCACTTGCCAGCTTTCATACACCAAGCTACCCACTCCTCTCCTCTCCTACACCAATATATTCACACATGTAACCTCACAAACTTTAACCCCACTACTTTCTCTGACTCCCTAAAACAAACAAACTGGAACCCCCTAAAAGCTCTTCCACTAGACAATGCCATAGCATTTTTCAACTCAACCTTCTTAAACATCAACTCCCTAGCTCCACCAAGAACAAAAAGAGTAAAAACCAAATCCACCCCTTGGCTAACCAAAGATACCAAAAAACTTATGCTACAAAGAGATAAATCCTGGAAAACATACCATCAAAACAAGCAGGCTGAAACTTTTCTTAAATATAAACAACTCCACAACCTCACTAAAAAACATATCATCAGAGACAAAAAATCCTACTATATCAAACTCCAGTCTAACCAATCAAAAAACCCCAAACATTTCTGGAATTCGATTAATTCTCTTCTCACCCCAGGTACCAAAAACAACCCCTGTCCTGACACCAGCAAATCTGATCCTGAAATAGCCTCTCTATTCAACTCCTTCACCAACTCCATAGCAGAACTGACCAAGACCTTCCCTAACAACCCTTCCCCTCAATCTACCCAATCTTCCTCATCCCCTACACCACCATCTGCCCCCAATCCTCCTCCAATATTTGAACTTAAACCCATCTCAACCTCCCACATACAAAATTGCTCTCTAAATTAAAACCTTGCTCCAATGCCCCTGACAATATCCCATCTTCCTTCCTAAAAATAGCCACAGATGGTATCGCTCTCCCAATTAGCATCCTGATCAATAGATCCATGTAGGAATCTTATGTGCCCAAATTATGGCATTAGCATCCTGGTAAATAGATCCATGCAGGAATCTTATGTGCCCGAATTATGTCGTGCTGCCTTTATCCTACATCTCCATAAAGGAGGCAAAAACAATGGAATCTCTAACTACCACCCCATAGCTATCCTCTCCCCAATCTCAAAACTTCTGGAAAAATGCATCCACCTTCAGCTTATGCCATTCCTAGCCAATCACCAACTAATCACTCCAACCCAACATGCCTTCTGACCTGGCCATAGTACTATCAGTGCTCTTCTCTCCTCCTTAGACACAATAGTTTTTGCCCGTGACTCTGGAACAATAGTATCAACAGTTCTACTAGATCTGTCCAAGGTATTCAATACCATTTGCCACACCTGTCTCCTGAACCATCTTTATAACCTTAATCTCTCCCAGAATACTATATCCTGGTTCTCAAGCTACCTCTCTGACAGGTCTCAAGCTGTGAAATGGGGGAAAGGTACCTCAACCTTCCTTCCTACCCCCGCTGGGGTATCCCAGGGATCCATACTCGGTCTAATGCTATTCAACATCTTTATTAATGATTTCCACAAAGCCATACCCAACACCATAATTGTACAATATGCAGACAATTCATCTTTAGTCTGCTGCGCCTCTAACATCTCAGAGCTACAAACAGTGACGCAAACTGCTTTCACCACTGAAAACTGGATGCTCCAAAACCACCTCTCGCTAAATGCCAACAAATCCAAAATGCTATTATTCTCTCCCTCAGAAGCTTCCCCTCTTGATAAAAACCTTATTCCAAATTAATAGCCAAAACAACTCCACTATAGGGGTTGTTCCCCTCGCTAAACTACTTGGGGTTACTATTGATGAACACCTAAAATTCATAGGTTCATAGGTAGGTACTAGGCTATCGGCCCGAGGGCCTATGTAAGCCTAGCCAACAAGGTTCCCTGGCTTACACCACCCAAGAAAGTTATTTTCCTGTGCCACTGTTGAGCAGAGCCACAGACATGATCCCTGGGGTGTATTTCTTATTTCCCATCCACTCATCAAGATTTTTCTTGAAGAGTGCTAATGAAGAACTTTGCTTGACATAGATGGGTAGCCTGTTCCAGAGTATGGGAAGTCTCTGGGACAGGAATCTATCCCTCCAGCATGTCCTGTTTATTGTGGTGACAAGGTTTAGGTCCCTAGAGCATGTAGCTTGGAGGGATTGGGATTACTTTAGGTGTTGCATGTCCAACAGCTCTGGGTTTGACATAGCTTTATATGTTAGGCAGAGATCACCTCGGAGTGGGTGATATGCTATGGAAGTAAAGCTGGAGTTTTTTGAGACGGTCAGTGTGGGGCATTTGTTTGAGGCCAGTAATCCTCTTTGAGAGGTACTTCTGTGGCCTTTCCAGCTGCTGCAGATGTCTTGTGAGGTACATTCCAAAAGGGGCATACTCTATAATGGGTCTAATGGGTGTCGAGTAGAGGGGAACAATTACCTCTTTTTTCCTGGATGAAAACCCTTTTATGATGAGGTGTTTCACGTAGAAGGATTTCCTGACTACTGTGGCCATGTGACTATCAAAGGAGAGACTACTGCCCACCTGGGTCCCAAGGTCTCTTATCACACATTCAGTGTTAAGTAGACTGCTGTCTATGTAGCAGTTCATGGGTGCAGAGTTTTTTCCAAAGGGGATGACAATGCACTTTTTGGCATTGAGCTTGAGACCATCACTCTGACACCAAGCATCTGTCTCAGCGTGGCCCCTCTGTAGGATTTCCATATCATTTGGGGACTCTACTATGGTTCCTAGTTTGCAGTCATCTGCAAACTTCGTTAGCCAGAGGTCTTCTGTGTTAGCATGTACTTCAGAGAAGTAGATACCAAACAGGAGAGGTCCCAGGATGGAACCCTGTGATACTCCACTTGTCACTGCTTTGAGATCAGATTTGGAGTCTGCAACATTTACAGTGTGGGTTCTGTCAGTGAGCCAGTTGACAACCCATCTTGTGACATAGGGATTTATACCTAGTTTAGTGAGTTTAGCTATAATTCCAGAATGGGGGATGGTGTTGAAAGCCTTGGCGAGGTCAAGATAGGCTGTGTGAACCACCTTACCCTCATCTACGACTTTGGCTACTGCCTCGATTAGGTTCAGGAAGCATGATCTGCCTTTTACAAACCCGAAGTGGGTGGGATCCAGAGTTTGGAGGTTACCAATGTCTTTGTTTATGAGTTCCATGATGATACGTTCCATGGCCTTGCAGACCAGGCTTGTCAGGCTAATAGGGCAACAGTTCCCGGGATCAGTATTGGATTCCCCCTTTGTGGAGTGTGGTAACTGTTGCTGTGAACCATTCAGTGGGCACAAAGCCTGATGCAAGGCTACTGAACATGGTGCTTAAGTGGGGAGCCAGTTAGTTCTGAAGTTCATGTAAAACGCAGCCTGGGATGTTGTCCAGTCCCATGTGTTTTTGGCTTTAGATAGTGCAGCTTTTACCTCCGTAGTTGTGATTACAGGGACTTTGCATTCTTCCTGTATAGATATGGGCCCTTTAGGGGGTGGGGGGGTAAAGTTAGCACTGAACCTATCTGCCAGAATGTTGGCGGTATCAGTGGTTCTGTAATTTACGTGCCGTTTTGCTATAACTCAAAGCAGATCTGGGTGTTGCCATCGAGATTCTTGACATAGATACAGAATGCTTTGTGGTTGTCATTAGAATTAGTGGTGATTTTGTTTTCGTAGCTAGCTTTGGAGGATCTTATAAGGGATCTCAGCTTCTTCTGAGGCTGACCAGTGAGTTCTCCCAGTCATGGGATTTTACTTTTTTTTGCAACATTTTCTTTCTTCTGTTGTAGAGTTTGTTTATGGCAGGGGACCACCAGATTGGCTTCCTTTTTTTTGGAGGATAGCATCTTGGTTCTGTTTGGGATAGCACGATCCATGCACTCGTGTAAGTGCTTATAGAGTGCATTTGTGTAGGATTCAGCAGTTATAACTGTATTGTCCATCTGCATGGGTGTCATGAAGTTCACCATTCTGTCTTAAGAAACGAAGTTGGCTTTGGAGAAATTTTTTACCGTGGTTTCCTTAATGGTGGGTGGGGGTGGGATGTGGATATCAAACATAAATTTTAAAGGTCAAGTTTATCCATTTATAAGGGAACTGACCCCAAATACTTCTGACATTTTCTTCAGACATTTACAGCTGAACCTATAAATGCATTTTCAGTACATAGACCTATCATTAGCAGTAGTTTTCCATGTATTTCAGCATCTCTGGATCATAAGGATTCTACTTATTTTATCAAAAGTGTCTTCCTGCTACAAAACCTGAATTCTGGGTATTAACTTTCTGGTCTTTTCACTGGGATCGTCATAAATATTTTGTAATCATGCTTTAAGATTGAAACTGGTCTCTTTGAACCGAGATCAGAGGGATCCTTACATTCATTAGGCATTACTACCTTCTACAGATCTTTACCAACTTTTGGGGATTTCCCTCGTACAGTTTGTCATTAAAGATTTTTTCCAAAATTTTAGACACCTGAAGTTCTTTCCTTTTCCATACCTCCATTAGTATGCAATCTATTCCTGTTTTCTGCTGTCCTAATGCTAATGTTATTTCTTCTGTTGTAGTATCTGTCAAACTCATCTACTTTGGAAGATGAAGCTTTCAATTAAAAAAAAACTTCCATCCCTTACTTGCCATCTACGCCTTTGTCCATTTGATATACCACGTCATAGTATCCTCTGAGAATTTCTAAAACTCTGTCTGGGTCATTCTCCATTTTCCCACTTTTGGGGTCTCAAATTTTAACTACCATTCTCTCTACATTTTGTTGTTTTAGTCTTTGGGCTAGTAATTTTGCTGCCCCAGGAATGTTAAAAATGTATGTTTTAATGCCTTAATTCTGTATACATTAATACTAGGTAACTTTAAACATTCCTTTTTTTTCAATCTAATTACTGCTTCAGAATCCACTAGTCTTTTCTGGTTTTGCACCTCTTGTATCTGTACAAGAACAGTGAAATATTTCAAATGACCACTTTCCCGTAGTTCATTAGACTTGATCATTGTGGCGTTTTTTTTTCTTACTTTGTTGTTGCCCCATTCATCCACCAGTTCACTCATAATTTGACAGGGTTAGACAAAATCTCACAGAGTTTTAGATCGGTCAGTTCCTCAAGCTTTCTATTTATCAGAAAAGGAGTAGGGGATGCCAGTGCCTTTCCCAAAAGCTTCAGTTTTTATTGTATGGCGTCATGATCCAAAATAGTTATTGGATGCATGTCATAATCCTGTATCAAACTAGCATGTTCCCTTGAAGTGTATTAAGCCTCGCCTATATTTTATATTTTCTTGAGAAATGTGAAAATGCATTTTGGCCCAACTTAAGTTCATAGGTAGGCAGTAGTCTATCGGCCCTGGAGCCTATACAAGCCCAGCCAAAAAGGTACCCTGGCTTTTGCCACCCAAGAAAATTATTTTCCTGTGCCCCTGTCGAGCAGAGCCACAGAAGTGATCCCTGGGGTGAATTTCATATTTCCCATCCAATCATCAAGATTTTTCTTGAAGAGTGCTAATGAGGAGCTTTGTTTGATATAGATAGGTAGTTTATTCCAGAGTATGGGAAGTCTCTGGGGCAGGAATCTATCCCTCCGGCATGTTCTCTTTATTGTGGTGACAAGGTTTAGGTCCCTAGAGCATGTAGCTCGGAGGGATTGGGATTTCTTTAAGTGGAGCATGTCCAACAGCTCTGGGTTTGACATAGCTTTGTATGTTAGGCAGAGATCACCTCTGAGTAGGTGATATGCGACGGAGTAAAGCTGGAGTTTTTTGAGACGGTCTGCGTAGGGCATCTGTTTGAGACCAGTAATCCTCTTTGTGAAGTATTTCTGCGGCTTTTCCAGTTGTTTTAGATGTCTTGTGAGGTACATACCAAAAGGGGCATTGTACTCTATAATGGGTCTAATGAGTGATGAGTAGAAGGGAACAATGACCTCTTTTTTTATGGATGAGAAACCTTTTGTGATGAGGTGTGCCACGTAGAAGGATTTCCTGACTACTGTGGCGATGTGATTATCAAAGGAGAGACTACTGTCCACCTGTGTCCCAAGGCCTCTTATCACACTTTTGGTGTTAAGTATACTATTGCCTATGTTGTAGTGCATGGGTACAGAGTTTTTACCAAAGGGGATGACAATGCACTTTTTGGCATTGAGCTTGAGGCCATGGCTTTGACACCAGGCATCTGTCTCAGTGAGGCCCTTTTGTAGGATGTCCACATCGTTAGGCTTTTCGATTATGGCTCCTAGTTTGCAGTCATCTGCAGACTTCATTAGCCAAAGACCTTCTATGTTAGCCTTTAGCGAAGTATGTTGATGTGAAATTAAAAAGCTTGTCCAATCGTGGTACAACTGTAATTAAAGATTCTTGGGATTTTTTAAAACAGGTGAGGGCCAACCTTTTTTCTAAAGACATTATATTTATTACTTTGGATGTAGTGGATCTTTTTGGTAGTATACCTCACGATATAGGTTTGGCTTGGCTTGAGGAATGTATTTTGCACTATGGTGACCTGTCTGATAATACCTTCAGGACTGTTATGGTTTTAATGGAAACTGTTCTCAAACACAATTTCATGTTTTTTCAGGGGGAATTTTACAAACAGGAGAGGGGGGTGGCCATGGGGGCCAAATGCTCACCGACTTATGCCAATATTGTCCTAACATGGTGGGAGACTCAATATATTATCCATAGTGAATACAATAAATCTTGGATTTTTTATAAACGTTTCCTGGACGATATTATTATTTTTTGGACGGACACCTTAGAGAGGTTTTATGAATTTTTAGAATACATTAAATCCAGTACTAGTTTCCTTGATTTCACATATAGTATTAATCATGATGAATGTAGCTATTTGGATGTCCTGCTAAGGAAGGGTGATGACCACTTCATTTCCAAGGTTTATAGGAAACCCACCTTCTCCAACGCTTACCTTCATTTCTCTAGCGGTCATCCATTTGGACAGAAGAAAAATATCTTAAAAGGACAACTTATTAGATCCAGCAGGATGACCTCACATGATGATGATTTTTTGTCAGATAGTAAATTCATTTTAGACATGTTTAAAGAAAGAGGATATCCTTCTTTTTTGTGTGATGAAATATATGAAATAGTTTTAGAAGGTAGGAACGATAGATTTTCCCCCATTTTAGGGTGTTCAGAACTCACTGATACTGCCCAACCAGTTTCAACAGGTACCCTTATTGATCACGATCCATCTACGACTACTGATAACTTCTCTACCGCCTACATTATGGATTATACAGGAGATGCATTTCCACTTAAAAAAGTTTTAAATAGAGAATGGGATAGGTTTCAGCAAATTACTGACCTAGAACATCTGAAGAACAACCCTATTAAATTTGTATATAGGAGAGATTCAAATTTAAAAAATATTTTTGAATATGGAGGACAGGGCACGGACAACAGTATTAACCACAAAAAGGGAACTTTTAAATGTGGATCATGTTCCCAGTGCCAATACATTCAAACAGGTTCCCATCTTTTCATTTCAGATCGAAACAAAACTATTAACAGTACAACCTTTGCAAATTGCAATACACAAGGGGTTATATATATTGCCACATGCCACTCCTGTTCTTCCTTTTATGTGGGGAAAACTGAAAGGAAATTGAAATCTAGAATCTATGAACATTACTACGAAATGAGAAAGGGAAATATTAACAACGCTTTATTTAGACATTCCCAAAAATGTGTAGATTCCATTTTTTATTTTTTTGTACTCGAAACAGTGCCTAAAGAAATCAGGGGTGGCATGTGGGAAACCAAACTTGAATACAGAGAACTGTACTGGCAAATTGTTCTGGATGTTACTAGGGAACCAGGTCTGAACGATATGTTGTCTTTAGCTCCAGTACTAAAACTGAGAGCTGCTAAATTGTAACACTTATGTTTGTCCACTGGGTGGTGATAGAGATCAATTGCTTGCTTATTTATTTATTTATTATTCATTTTTTGATGAATTCAACATTTTTTATCAAGCATTAATATATATTATGATAAATTCTATTTTATACTGTTTTAATGTTTTCAATGTTTTATCAACTTTTTAAGCATTTAATAAACATTACAGAAGTTTTTAAAGTTATTTTATAAAAAGGACAACAGATTACTTAATTGAATTAAATTCTCAATTTTATCAATTATCCAATTATATGGTGGTGTATAAAAGTGTTATCCAAGCACTAGTGTGTATCTCTGAGGAAGAAATTCGAAAACGTATGTCCTTTGTGAAGTGTTATTAAACAACTGTGATTCTACATCATTGATTCTGGTTTTTCATACAGTTTTTCTGCTTATTCGCATTTACTATTTCCTTATTGGAAAACTATCTCATTTGGAACTCTGTTTTGCTGCATTCATACCCTCATTTGGGTCTCAACGAGTGAGTTTTTGTGTTTGTTGTACTGAATTTGTCACTCGTACCATCCTGTATCAGTTTTAAGTATACTATTGCCTATGTTGTAGTGCATGGGTACAGAGTTTTTACCAAAGGGGATGACAATGCACTTTTTGGCATTGAGCTTGAGGCCATGGCTTTGACACCAGGCATCTGTCTCAGTGAGGCCCTTTTGTAGGATGTCCACATCGTTAGGCTTTTCGATTATGGCTCCTAGTTTGCAGTCATCTGCAGACTTCATTAGCCAAAGACCTTCTATGTTAGCCTGTACTTCAGAGAAGTAGATACCAAACAGGAGAGGACCCAGGACTGAACCCTGTGTTACTCCACTTGTCACTAGTCTGAAGTCGGATTTGGAGTCTGCTACTTTTACAGTGTGGGTTCTGTCAGTGAGCCAGTTGGCAACCCATCTTGTGACGTAGGGATTTATACCTAGTTTCATGAGTTTATCTATAATTCCAGAGTGGGGGATGGTGTTGAAAGCCTTGACAAGATCTAGATAGGCTGTGTGAACCACCTTACCCTTGTCTACGGCTTTGGTGACTGGTTCAAAGAAGTCTATCAGGTTTAGGAGACATGATCTGCCTTTTACAAACCCAGACAGGGTGGGATCCAGAGTTTGGAGATTGTCAGTGTCTTTGTTTATAAGTTCCATGATGATACGTTCCATGGCCTTACAGACCAGGCTTGTCAGCCTAATGGGGCGGTAGTTCCCGGGGTCCATGGTGGCTCCCCCCTTGTGGAGTGGGATAACCATTGCTGTGCACCATTCAGCAGGCACAAAGCCTGAGGTGAGGCTATTATTGAACATGGTACTTAGGTGGGATACCAGTTCATTCTGTAGTTCATGTAGAACGCAGCCTGGGATGTTGTCTGGTCCCATGGACGCGTGTTCTTGGCTTTGGAGAGTGAGGTTTTTACCTGTGCAGCCATGATTACAGGAACTTTGCATTCTTCCGGTATAGAGATGGGCTCTTTAGGGGATGAGAGGGGGATAACGTTAGCACTGAACCTATCTGCCAGGATGTTGGCACTATCAGTTGGGTCTGTATATTTAGTGCCATTGTGCTATAACTCAGAGCAGATCTGAGTGTTGCCATTGAGATTCTTGACATACCTATAGAATGCTTTGTGGTTGTCTTTAGAATCAGTGGCGATTTTGTTTTCGTAACTAGCTTTGGAGGATTTTATCAGGGATCGCAGCTTCTTACTGAGGCTGACCAGGGAGCTCCTGCACTCATGGGATTTTGCTCTCTTTTGCAGCAGTTTCTTCCTTCTGTTGTACAGTTTGTTTATGGCAGGGGACCACCAGATTGGCTTCCTTTTTTTGGAGGATAGCGTCTTGGTTCTGTTAGGGATGGAGTTCTTCACTTCTTTTACCTCAAATAATTTCATGTACTTGTCCGGAACCCTTCCTTTCTTTTGTACGACCTATTCTTATGGGCCACATGATGCGCCATCCTTACTGAAAACAATATTCCAATCTGCTCCAGTCAGTAACATTCCTTCCTGGAAAGCTATTAGGTCCTCCATTGTTTGGTTAAGTTCTTGTATAGTTGTTTTAAGCAGAAGGTAGACTGCAGCCTATATTAAGGTGATTCTCTGCCAAGCTCCCATTGTAGCTATGTACCTACCTTCTCTGTCCTCATGTTGCTCAAAATTCTCCGGCCCTCCCCTTTCTTAAAAATCAGTAAAACTCCTCTCTTCCTGACCTCTCTCTTTCTACTATCTTCAAAGCTGCTAAAATATTCTTCCCTTCCAGATTCTTTTATATGCACCATATGTCTTAACAGTGCTTCAACAGATTTAAAAAGCAATGTGTGCATCACTTTTGACAATATACTTTAATATGCTTCCCCTTTTGTTATTATTTTAAATCATTACCATTCCAGAAAGTACACTAAGCCTGTACTTATTCAATCATTTTAAATCTGTCTGAGAAAGGTTAAACTATTGCAGAATAAGGGGGAATCTCACAGAACAAGAACAGGTGCAACTGCAGAGTGCTAAGCAGAAGAAAAAGCAATATCTGGATAATACGCATACGTTTAGAAAGACTGCTAAGCAACTGTTTTTTTAGTAACGCCACAGCATAAACACTTTTACTACAACAACTTAGGCAATGTAAAGTAAAAGGGTTGTTGGCAAATTTAGGGAGCCTATAACAAGATAACTAGAGATCCTGTAGAGAAATTAGAAAATGTGTATAAAGCAGAGGAAAGCGGAAATGAAGGAAAAAGTACAAATGGAAATTTTATGGAAGGTTAGAGGTAGATGAGGCTCAACCATTAACAGCTGAGATAGGAGGAGATTGGATAAAAATAGTGACATGCAATCAATCTGCAGGAAAGTCTTCAGGGATAGATGGTATTGTGGAATTTTGGAACCCAGGAGGGGAGAAAGTAATACAAATCTGGAAGGTTTTGTTTAACAGTATGTTAAATGGAGGGGAAGCAACAACATCCTGGAAAAAAGCTGTGCTAGCTTTAATACCTGAACATGATAAAAGACCCATCAGACACAGCTTCATGTAGGCCCATTTCAATTTTAAACCATGATTATAAAGTGTTTATGTCTGTAATAGCTAATTCAATTGCAAAGGTGTAGCCAAAATTGATAGATATGGATCAATATGGTTTTGTGGAGGGACGGCAAACATTTGACAACATTAATAGAACAATGATAATCCAGAAGGTCGCAGAATGTAAGAAAATACCTCTGTTATTGGTGGGTCTTGATGGCGAGAAAGTATTCAACAGAATAAGCTGGGATTTTATGAGCAGGGCACTGTAAGTATTTGCCTTCCCTAGTACAACAACAAGGTTAATTAGGAGGAAATAGTTTCATATGTTCATAGATGGTTACTAGCCTAATGGCTCTAGAGCCCTCACAAGCCTAGTCATATTTATCCTGAGTTGCCCCAGTTGTCAATGGTTATGTGAGCAAAGTTCACAGAGATAGGAGTCTATGGTACTTAATCCTGATTTGCCCCAATTGTCAGTATTCAGTAGTTAGTTGAGTAAAGTTCACAGAGATGAGTCTATGGTACTTAATACTGACTGCCTCTGTCCATGAGAGATATGGGCACCACCCCTGGACTGAATTTGTGACAACCCATCCATTGATCCAGGTTGTGTTTTAAGAAGGTCAGGGAGGAGTTCTGTTTCACTTGAATTGGGAGCTTGTTCCAATCTCTGGGAGATGTGTCTATCTCTCCAGCATGGTCTGTTAATGTCACAGGCTAGATTAAGATCCCTGGAGTGAGTGACCCTCATGGAGTTTGATTTGCGAATGTGTAACATTTCCATCAAGGCACATTCAGAGACTGCCTTGTAAGCCAGGCACAGGTCACCTCTTAACAGCCTGTAGGAGACAGAATACAGTGACAAGGCTTTCAGTCTTTCCACGTAGGTCTTGTCTTGTGAGCCCTGTATTTTCTTGGTGAGTAACCTCTGGGGTGACTCCAGCTGTTGCAGGTGTCTAGTGAGGTACATGCAAAAGGGGTCATTCTACTCAATTGCTCTTTTGATGAGGGACCCTTAGATCTAGATGCAATGCCTTTAATTATGAGATGTGCCATACAGAAGGATCTCTTTACCACTGTGGAAACTTGGTGGTCAAAGCTCAGATTGCTATCAACCTGTGTACCCCGTTCATGTACCACTGGGTTTACACTTGGGGGGGGTGCTGTCTGTAGTATAAATAGCAGGAAAGTCCACTTTTCCAAAGGAAATAATGCATTTTTTTACGTTTAGCTTTAATCTATTTGGCACCAATCATTTGTCAACATTAACCCTTTCTGAAGTATGTTAACATCATTGGGGGACTCAGTGATTGCACCCAATTTGCAATCTTCAGCAGACATGGTCAGCCACAGGCCATCCACATTTTCTTGGACTTCTGAGAAATAAATTCCAAACAGTAAAGGGCCCAACACAGAACCCTGTGATATGCCACTGGTGACTGGTGGTCTGCTATAGGTGAAGTCACCTACTTTGACAGTTGTTTGTCCTGTCGCTGATCCAGTTGGCTACCCATCTAGTGATGTAAGAGTTAATTTATTTATTTGACATTTGTTTGGGATAGTCCAACTGGGTTACATAACCCGTTTTCAGCTAAGACCTGGGGAGAAAAGCTCCACATTTATAATTTCGTTACACATATCACACAACAGGTTACTTATATAGGAATACACTGGCTTGATTAAAGGCAGGTACTTAGGGTTACTTTTGTATTTTGAATTTTAGACAGAAATTCCTAGAACTACGCAATAGAGTCAAAAAGTTAATAAAGGAGGACAAAACCCAATACTACCAGTCTGCCCTCAACTCCTCCCAACACAACCCCAAACAATTCTGGTCCTCCATAAACTCCATCCTCCACCCAGGTAAAATCAATACCCCTACACCTAACTCCTCACTCCTCAGTCAACACACACTTCACACAAACCGTACTGTCACTAGCTAGACAACACAACCCCCCTCCCCTACACCCCACACCTTCACCCAGTAATCCCCCCCACACTCTTCTCATTTTCCCCCATTCCTACCTCCTGCCTCTCTGTCAGAATGCTACGTCCCTATACTATGGAAAATATCACACATCATTCCCCTCTACAAAGGTGGCCCCTCCACAGAACTAACCAACTACCGCCCCATAGCGATTCTATCTCCACTCTCCAAAATTGTAGAGAGATGCAGTCACTCTCAAATCTCACACTACCTCCTTACTAACAACCTCCTTTCTAATACTCAACATGGTTTCCAACCAAACCATAGCACCACCACTGTCTTACTCTCTTTTACTAACACTATCCTTCACCATAAAAACAATGGCCATCTCTCCTCTGCTACTTTCCTAGACCAATCTAAAGCATTTGACATGGTCCCGCACAAACAACTCCTCTCTGTACTCAATAACCTATCCTTTTCTCAATCAGTCACCAACTGGTTTCAAAGTTACCTGTCTGACCGCCAGCAATCTGTTGTATGGCAAAATGACATATCTCCCCAACTACCTGTCTCTATCGGTGTTCCCCAAGGATCCATCCTTGGACACCTACTCTTCTCTGTTTTCACCAATAATCTAGCCTCTGCCACCAAACATGGCACACTTATACAATATGCAGATGACTCAACCATCATCTGCTCAGCTCAGTCCCTACCCGAACTGCAAAAGGTCACACAGGATGCCTTTTCCACTGTTGAAACTCGGCTATCCGATGCCCAGTTAATACTCAACCCAAACAAAACTAAACTCCTCATCTTTGAATCCACCAAACATACTCAAAACAATTCTCATTTTAACATCACAGCAAAAGACACCACTATCCACCCAACAGATCACACCAACTTGCTAGGAGTTGAAATAGACAACAATCTCAAATTTGACATTCACATATCCATGACCATAAACAAAGTCCACCAAAAACTAGGAGCCTTATACAGAAATAAGTAACTCCTCACCAAAGCAGCTAGGATTTCAGTTGCAAATTTGCACCTTATCTCCACCCTACTTTATGCCTCTCCAATATATATCAACCTAAGGCAATGCAATCTAAATAAACTCAAGACCTGCTACAACAAAATCGCTAAATTCGCCACCGGGGCATCCTACCACAGTCACCACTGTCTCTCACTTTCTGAACTAGGCTGGATAGAACTCCCTCACCTCCTTCAATGGTATCAACTCGCACTCATCCACAAAGTGGTTAACCATCCTCTACAGGTCCCATCCCTCCAGTATCTACTCCAACCCTATCTCACCACCAGACCACTATGATCCAGCAACAAAAATTAATTACAGGTTACTAGAGCCAGTAACACTGCTGGAGAAGCACTATTCTCCAGTGCTATAGCCAAATTATGGAACACCCTCCCCTCCACAATAACCTCTCTACCATAATGCACCCACTTCAAAGGTTTACTTAAAGCACACCTAAAAACATGCTGGCTATTCCCTTGTAACTCTCTAACTTCTCCCACTCCATCTACCGTCTATCTCTCTTCCACCCCACAAACTACCTTTGATTACAGCAAGCTCTGATACTTCCATGCGTATTTACTTATATGGCAGTAACTTCTTATTGTAACAATTGTTAATATCTGCTATGACTTCATGGATACAACAGATGCTAGTTATCTACTGAATGTACTATGTTCGTCATCTGTAACTATGTTTGTAATATTTTAATTGCTAGGATTCTTCATCTGTAACTATGTCTGTAATTTAATTTGTGGAGCTTTTCTCCCTGGGCCTCCTCTGAAAATGGACCTGCGTCCAGTCGGACATTCCCGGTCAACAAATGTAAATAAATAACTTACAGTTTGCATTCATACACAAATTGAAATAAGCTTCTTAGGGTAAACAGTATTTGCTTAGAGTGTGTTTGAGTATCATGACACAGGTTGGAGTGGGTCAATCAGAATATTAGTCCTTTGGCAAGTGAGTAAAATGCTAGAGAAAGAATGGTGCATAGTTTCCATAACTTTACCATGACAAGTCAGGAGAGGGAGGTTATTGTAAGAGGACATGTAGGAAGGGAAAGAGGTAGATCAGCCTGGAGTAAGGCATGTGCATAACCATAATTTATTTAAATGTTCTTTTAGGGAGGCTTTCTAGCAGTTAGCCTAATATTAGGTGGGAGGGTGTTCCATAACTTGGTAACAGAGTATGAGTAAAGTGATTTTCCTTGGTTTCTGGAAGGTTTGTAGGGTTTCAGAAGGTTTTTGTCTTCAGATCTCAGTGTTCTGTTTGGTTTGTAATGTTGGATTATGTTAATTAGGGCAGGACAGGCAGTGGGCTTATAGAAGAGTTTGTGGATTGTCGCTAGGTTTGTATAAGTAAGCTGCTTTAGTGGTATACAGTGATGCGTACAGTAGTTGGAGTTTGTTGCAAATGTTGCTACTTTGTTGTAGCATTGTTCCATTTTGGTCTTGGTGGAGTTTGTAGATTGGTTAGTGTACAGGAACCATAGAATAGAGAGGGGAGCAGGAAGGTCTTAGTGGACGTGGTAAGAAACTGTCTGTTTCTGCAGAGGAGTCCTAGTCTTCATAGGTGTGTCCTAGGCCAATGACCCTGAAGCCTTTACAAGCCTAGCCCATAAGATTACTCTGGCATCGTGCCACCCAACCTTAGTTCCCAGTGCCTCTGTCGAGTAGAGCCACTGGAGTGATCCCCGTGGGTGAGTTTTGTTATTGCCCATCCACTCATCAAGATTTCTGTTGAAGAGGGCCAGTGAGGTGCTCTGCTTGACATGTATGGGAAGTCTATTCCATAGCATGAGCAGTCTCTGTGTTATGAAACCTGTTCCTCCAACACGTTCTGTTGATTGTGGTAATGAGGTTGAGGTCTCTGGAGCATGTGGTGCAGTGGGATTGGGATTTCTTTAGATGTAGCATTTCTAACAGAGCTGGATCAGACATGGATTTGTAAGTCAAGCAGAGATTGCCTTTAAGTAGGTGATAAGCAACAGAGAATAGTTGGAGTTTTTTTGAGCCTGTCCATATAGGACAAGTGTTTAAGGCCTAGGATCCTCTTTGTGAGGTACTTTTGCAGCCTCTCCAGTTGTTGCAGGTGTCTAGTGAGGTACATGCCAAATGGGGCATTGTACTCGATGGTTGGCCTAATGAGGGAAGAGTAGAGGGAGACAATGACCTCTTTCTTCCTGGATGCAAAACCCTTAGTAATGAGATGTGCCACATAGAAGGACTTTCTGACCACAGTGGCAATATGGTGGTCAAAAGAGAGGTTGCTGTCAACCTGTGTATTATATGTATCTTCTTGGTATTTTGTTGGATATGAAGGTCAAAGTTGAGTTTATCAATAATAACAACTAGGGGTTAAGTTTCTTGTACATTTTCTAAGATAGTTTTGTCAGCTGCGAGAATATTAAATTGGTCTGGGCTGAAGGTGGTACTTTTAGGGTGGAAGACTATAATTTTGTTTTTTTGGGGGGAGGGGTGGAATTTAGAAAGAGTTGGGCCTTTGTGAGCCACGATTCAGTTGCTGTGAATGACTGCTGGGTTTTGATTAGCAGTTTTGTGAGAGTATGAGAGGTGCACATTAAGGTGGAATCATCATCATACTGAATTAATGTTCCTGGAGAAGAGGAGGTGTATATATTACTGGTGAATATGATGGACTCTTGGGGGACTCCTGCTGGGTATTGTAGGAAGAGGAGAGTTGGATATTTGACTGCTTGTTTCCACGCATGTAGCTAGCTTTGGAACCAGTGAAGTGTGGTAGTGGAACATCCTAGTTTGGATAGTGTGTCTAGCAGTAAAGTGTGTGAACCTGTGTTGAAGGCTTTTGAGAGGTTAAGGAATAATACATATATTAGGTATCCTTTATCCCTGGCCTAGTTAACTGTGTTTGTGAAGGATAACAGTGCAGTGGATGTGGTATGATCTGGCCTGAAGCCGTGGTGAGTTTGTGTGAGCAGGTTGTTTTGGAGTAGATTTTTCATTAATTGTTAGTGAATACACCTTTCCATGATTTTGGATAACGAGGATGGATTGATATTGGGTGGAAATTAAATATTTCTGTGGAGTGTCCTCTGTCACAATTGGTGTTGTGTGACATTTTCCTCATTGGAGTGATCTGTTTATCAGTACGCTGACTGGCAATGCGACTGAGTCAGCTGCAAGTTTCATGCATTGGGGTGGGAGGTTGTCAGTTGATGCAGAGCAGGGTTTTTGTTTGAGCAGTAGCCTTTTTCCTGTAGAAGTGGTATGGACCAAAAGGAGAAAGTAGTATTAGGGTTGTTTGGTTGGTTATTTGTGTACTTATGGGCTTGGTCTGTTGTAGATGGTGTTGCATTATTCTGGTTAGTGTGTAGGTTTGGGTGGGGGTGTCTTGAGTTAGTTTTGGAAGTGAGTAGGTCAGATTTGGATTTTATGAAGTATTTGTTAAATTCCTCTGCTATTTGTGATTGTGGGGGGGGCATTGGGTGAAGGAGAGTGATCCTTGTTAGTTCCTGGGTTGAGCAGGGTAGTTACAGAGTGCCAAATTGTTTAGAAGTTGTGTTTGTGTTGTAGCTGGAGGTTCGAGTAGTAGGTTTCCTTATATTTATCCACTAGTTTAGTAACATTGTTGCAAAGTGTTTTTGGAGATTTTGCTGGGTTTAGTTTAGTAACATTGTTGCAAAGTGTTTTTGGAGATTTTGCTGGGTTTAGTTTAGTAACATTGTTGCAAAGTGTTTTTGGAGATTTTGCTGGGTTTAGTTTAGTAACATTGTTGCAAAGTGTTTTTGGAGATTTTGCTGGGTTCAGTTTAGTAACATTGTTGCAAAGTGTTTTGGAGATTTTGCTGGGTTCAGTTTAGTAACATTGTTGCAAAGTGTTTTTGGAGATTTTGCTGGGTTCAGTTTAGTAACATTGTTGCAAAGTGTTTTGGAGATTTTGCTGGGTTCAGTTTAGTAACATTGTTGCAAAGTGTTTTTGGAGATTTTGCTGGGTTCAGTTTAGTAACATTGTTGCAAAGTGTTTTTGGAGATTTTGCTGGGTTCAGTTTAGTAACATTGTTGCAAAGTGTTTTGGAGATTTTGCTGGGTTCAGTTTAGTAACATTGTTGCAAAGTGTTTTGGAGATTTTGCTGGGTTCAGTTTAGTAACATTGTTGCAAAGTGTTTTGGAGATTTTGCTGGGTTCAGTTTAGTAACATTGTTGCAAAGTGTTTTTGGAGATTTTGCTGGGTTCAGTTTAGTAACATTGTTGCAAAGTGTTTTTGGAGATTTTGCTGGGTTCAGTTTAGTAACATTGTTGCAAAGTGTTTTTGGAGATTTTGCTGGGTTCAGTTTAGTAACATTGTTGCAAAGTGTTTTGGAGATTTTGCTGGGTTTAGTTTAGTAACATTGTTGCAAAGTGTTTTGGAGATTTTGCTGGGTTCAGTTTAGTAACATTGTTGCAAAGTGTTTTTGGAGATTTTGCTGGGTTCAGTTTAGTAACATTGTTGCAAAGTGTTTTGGAGATTTTGCTGGGTTCAGTTTAGTAACATTGTTGCAAAGTGTTTTTGGAGATTTTGCTGGGTTCAGTTTAGTAACATTGTTGCAAAGTGTTTTTGGAGATTTTGCTGGGTTCAGTTTAGTAACATTGTTGCAAAGTGTTTTGGAGATTTTGCTGGGTTCAGTTTAGTAACATTGTTGCAGTGTTTTTGGAGATTTTGCTGGGTTCAGTTTAGTAACATTGTTGCAAAGTGTTTTGGAGATTTTGCTGGGTTCAGTTTAGTAACATTGTTGCAAAGTGTTTTGGAGATTTTGCTGGGTTCAGTTTAGTAACATTGTTGCAAAGTGTTTTTGGAGATTTTGCTGGGTTCAGTTTAGTAACATTGTTGCAAAGTGTTTTTGGAGATTTTGCTGGGTTCAGTTTAGTAACATTGTTGCAAAGTGTTTTTGGAGATTTTGCTGGGTTCAGTTTAGTAACATTGTTGCAAAGTGTTTTTGGAGATTTTGCTGGGTTCAGTTTAGTAACATTGTTGCAAAGTGTTTTTGGAGATTTTGCTGGGTTCAGTTTAGTAACATTGTTGCAAAGTGTTTTTGGAGATTTTGCTGGGTTCAGTTTAGTAACATTGTTGCAGTGTTTTGGAGATTTTGCTGGGTTCAGTTTAGTAACATTGTTGCAGTGTTTTTGGAGATTTTGCTGGGTTCAGTTTAGTAACATTGTTGCAAAGTGTTTTGGAGATTTTGCTGGGTTCAGTTTAGTAACATTGTTGCAGTGTTTTGGAGATTTTGCTGGGTTCAGTTTAGTAACATTGTTGCAGTGTTTTGGAGATTTTGCTGGGTTCAGTTTAGTAACATTGTTGCAGTGTTTTGGAGATTTTGCTGGGTTCAGTTTAGTAACATTGTTGCAGTGTTTTTGGAGATTTTGCTGGGTTCAGTTTAGTAACATTGTTGCAGTGTTTTGGAGATTTTGCTGGGTTCAGTTTAGTAACATTGTTGCAGTGTTTTTGGAGATTTTGCTGGGTTCAGTTTAGTAACATTGTTGCAGTGTTTTTGGAGATTTTGCTGGGTTCAGTTTAGTAACATTGTTGCAGTGTTTTTGGAGATTTTGCTGGGTTCAGTTTAGTAACATTGTTGCAGTGTTTTGGAGATTTTGCTGGGTTCAGTTTAGTAACATTGTTGCAGTGTTTTTGGAGATTTTGCTGGGTTCAGTTTAGTAACATTGTTGCAGTGTTTTGGAGATTTTGCTGGGTTCAGTTTAGTAACATTGTTGCAGTGTTTTGGAGATTTTGCTGGGTTCAGTTTAGTAACATTGTTGCAGTGTTTTTGGAGATTTTGCTGGGTTCAGTTTAGTAACATTGTTGCAGTGTTTTTGGAGATTTTGCTGGGTTCAGTTTAGTAACATTGTTGCAGTGTTTTGGAGATTTTGCTGGGTTCAGTTTAGTAACATTGTTGCAGTGTTTTGGAGATTTTGCTGGGTTCAGTTTAGTAACATTGTTGCAGTGTTTTGGAGATTTTGCTGGGTTCAGTTTAGTAACATTGTTGCAGTGTTTTTGGAGATTTTGCTGGGTTCAGTTTAGTAACATTGTTGCAGTGTTTTTGGAGATTTTGCTGGGTTCAGTTTAGTAACATTGTTGCAGTGTTTTGGAGATTTTGCTGGGTTCAGTTTAGTAACATTGTTGCAGTGTTTTGGAGATTTTGCTGGGTTCAGTTTAGTAACATTGTTGCAGTGTTTTGGAGATTTTGCTGGGTTCAGTTTAGTAACATTGTTGCAGTGTTTTTGGAGATTTTGCTGGGTTCAGTTTAGTAACATTGTTGCAGTGTTTTGGAGATTTTGCTGGGTTCAGTTTAGTAACATTGTTGCAGTGTTTTGGAGATTTTGCTGGGTTCAGTTTAGTAACATTGTTGCAGTGTTTTTGGAGATTTTGCTGGGTTCAGTTTAGTAACATTGTTGCAGTGTTTTTGGAGATTTTGCTGGGTTCAGTTTAGTAACATTGTTGCAGTGTTTTGGAGATTTTGCTGGGTTCAGTTTAGTAACATTGTTGCAGTGTTTTTGGAGATTTTGCTGGGTTCAGTTTAGTAACATTGTTGCAGTGTTTTGGAGATTTTGCTGGGTTCAGTTTAGTAACATTGTTGCAGTGTTTTTGGAGATTTTGCTGGGTTCAGTTTAGTAACATTGTTGCAGTGTTTTGGAGATTTTGCTGGGTTCAGTTTAGTAACATTGTTGCAGTGTTTTGGAGATTTTGCTGGGTTCAGTTTAGTAACATTGTTGCAGTGTTTTGGAGATTTTGCTGGGTTCAGTTTAGTAACATTGTTGCAGTGTTTTGGAGATTTTGCTGGGTTCAGTTTAGTAACATTGTTGCAGTGTTTTTGGAGATTTTGCTGGGTTCAGTTTAGTAACATTGTTGCAGTGTTTTTGGAGATTTTGCTGGTTCAGTTTAGTAACATTGTTGCAAAGTGTTTTGGAGATTTTGCTGGGTTCAGTTTAGTAACATTGTTGCAGTGTTTGTGGGATTTTGCTGGTTCAGTTTAGTAACATTGTTGCAGTGTTTTTGGAGATTTTGCTGTGTTCAGTTTAGTAACATTGTTGCAGTGTTTCTGGAGATTTTGCTGGGTTCAGTTTAGTTACATTGTTGCAGTGTTTTTGGAGATTTTGCTGGGTTCAGTTTAGTAACATTGTTGCAGTGTTTTGGAGATTTTGCTGGGTTCAGTTTAGTAACATTGTTGCAGTGTTTTGGAGATTTTGCTGGGTTCAGTTTAGTAACATTGTTGCAGTGTTTTTGGAGATTTTGCTGGGTTCAGTTTAGTAACATTGTTGCAGTGTTTTGGAGATTTTGCTGGGTTCAGTTTAGTAACATTGTTGCAGTGTTTTGGAGATTTTGCTGGGTTCAGTTTAGTAACATTGTTGCAGTGTTTTGGAGATTTTGCTGGGTTCAGTTTAGTAACTTTGTTGCAGTGTTTTTGGAGATTTTGCTGGTTCAGTTTAGTAACATTGTTGCAGTGTTTTTTGAGATTTTGCTGGGTTTAGTTTAGTAACATTGTTGCAGTGTTTTTAGAGATTTTGCTGGTTCAGTTTAGTAACATTGTTGCAAAGTGTTTTGGAGATTTTGCTGGGTTCAGTTTAGTAACATTGTTGCAGTGTTTGTGGGATTTTGCTGGTTCAGTTTAGTAACATTTTTGCAGTGTTTTGGAGATTTTGCTGGGTTCAGTTTAGTAACATTGTTGCAGTGTTTTTGGAGATTTTGCTGGTTCAGTTTAGTAACATTGTTGCAGTGTTTTGGAGATTTTGCTCGCTCAGTCATGTTTCCATTTATCTCATGTTGTATCTCTGTGATTTTGCTGAGTTCAGTCATGCTTCCGTTTATCTCATGTTGTATCTCTGTGATTTTGCTGGGTTCAGTCATGCTTCCGTTTATCTCATGTTGTATCTCTGTGATTTTGCTGGGTTCAGTCATGCTTCCGTTTATCTCATGTTGTATCTCTGTTTCATAATGGCAGTGCAGTTAGTGGTTTCTTGATTCTTTTTGTGCGGACAGGGGCAATGCTATCAATTATTTTCAGGAAGGTGGCATTGCAGTATTGTACGACATCATTAAGGGGTAGGACTTTTAAAGGTTTTCAGTTAATATCTAATATTAAATTGTTGAGTGTTTGTTGGTTAAGTCCAGTAGGATTTCTAACTGTTTTTATGGAGTGATTGTCAGGAAGGTGGGTGGTGGTTCTGATGGCAAAAGCTGGAAGATGGTCACTTAGTGAGACTGAAAGTGTACCTGAGAAGGAGAAATTGGAGGGGTGAGATACAAGAATCCAGTCTAAGGTGGAGTGGCTAGTAAAGTCTTTATTGAACCTTGTCAGGTTGGTGATTAGTTGTTTGAAACCATACAGGTTAATACTTGTGGTGGGGGAGTTTGCAGTGATGGTTTGCCAATTTATATTCATATCACCTAGGACGAAAGTTTCTACCTTGATGTTTTCAGTAGTCCAGGATAGTATATCTTCCAGGACTGTTAATTTCCGGAAAGGGATGTAGAGCATAATGATATAGATTTTTTTTAGAGTTAAGATGTAGGGTAGTTATTAGTATTTCAGCAGTATGGAATCTGGGTGTGCTGTGAGGGTATAGAGTTGTGTTGAATATGGAGGGGTAAAGGAGAGCTATCTCTCTAAATTTCTGGTTTGGTCTGTCTAGTTTTCTATATGGCAAAGTTGGGGGATATAATTTCAGTATCTTTTATGCTGGGGTGTAGCCAGTTTTCTATTAGGGCTAATATATCTGGTTTATTGTGTTCTCTTCTGGCATGTAGGGAGGCTATTTTGTTGCATATACTTCTTAGGGTGCTGCTAAGTAAGTTTAGGCTCTTGGGGTTTGCTTGTGCGTTTGGCCCGGGGTTTTGGTATATGTCACTACTCTGTAGTAATTTCAGAATGAGGTAAGAATATAGTGGGTTGTCCTTTGTTTTGAAGTTAGGATTTAGGACTAAAAATGAGATTTGTTTGTAACATTGTTTTTTATTTTGATATTGGAGTTGCAGGGGAAAGGACAGTAAAATAGTTGTGGGGAGATATTGGAGTAGTGGCTTTGTTTTGGGGGGTGTTGTTTAAGGATGTTGTTATAAAGTAGCTGGCTGTGGCTGTTTTATTTGTGGGTGTTGTGGATAAGTTTAATTCCCAGTTGGGCAGCTTCTCTTTAATAACTGAGTTAGGAATTTTGTTAAATGCCTCGGCTAGGTCAAGGTAGATTGTATGCACTGTCCTTCCCTCATGCAGGGCTTTAGTGACTTTCTCGAAGAAGTCAGCCATGTTAAACAGGCATGCTCTTACTTTAATGAATCAGAACTAGGTTGGCTCTAGAGTCTGGAGATTGCCCATGTCCTTGTTACTAAGGTCCATAATGATTCTTTCCATGGCTTTGCAGATGAGTCTAGTTAGGCTTATGGGTCTATAGTTCCCAGGGTCAGTTGATGGCCTCCCCTTTTTGCAGTGGGATTACTGTTGCTGTCCTCAATTCCACCAGAACATAGCCCGTTCACCCGCTGGGGTTAAACAGGGATCCAAGTGAGTTTGCTAGGTCATGTTTTAAGTTGTTTAAAAGGCAATCTAGGATGTTATCTGGCCCCATTAATGCTGTGTTTCTAGCCTTGGAGAGTGCAGAGATGATCTGTTCTCTTGAGATAGACAGTAACAGTAGCAGGTATACTTTGGGGAATGACTGGTGAAGTTTACACCAGATCTGTCAGCTAGCAGGTTAGCTATTTCTTCCAGTAGAGTATGGGTGGTGCCGTCCACTACCAGTTTGGCCCATAGCTGGGTATTCCCTTTCAGATTCTGGACATTGTTAAAGAACACCTTGTGATTATCCTTAGCTAGGGATGCTATTTTTGCTTTGTAATAATCTTTGGAGGACATGACAAGCTTTCTAATTTGTTCGTTTAGGCTGTAGAGGGAATTCTTTCTCTGCTGAGCCAGTTCTCTCTTGTTCTTAGACATTAAGTTTCTTCCTCTTGTATAGCCTGTTTATACTAGGGGTTCACCAGGGTGGTTTGTTTTTTCATCAGGACCTGGTTTTAATCCAGTCAGGTACAACCGATTCTAAACAACTGGTTAAGTATTTATTCAGGGCATTGGTGTACACTTCTGCACAGGAGTCCATGCTATCTATGATTGAGGGGGCTTTGAAACTTTTTATGCCACCGCTTAGCAGAAAGTAATTTGTTCTGGAACATTTTTTAAGCTTTTTGGAGCTTGATGGGTTATCTGGTCTTATAATTACATTGAGTGAGGCTGATTTATGGTCTGATTTTACCAGGGAGGACATCACATGGGTGGGGGGGTGGAGTGCAGTGCTCTTCCATGTTAATGAATACTATATCCAGGACATTTGTGCCCTTGTGGGTGTGCTGACTAGCTGTTCCAGAGCATTTGCATTGACAAAGTCCAAGAGCCTCTGGGCCAGCATGTTTGTGGTTGTGTGTTTCCCAGTTGATGGAAGGATAGTTAAAATCACCTATGACGTATGGCAAGTGACTCCATTAAGTCCAGGTATGTGGTATGCTTTCCCTGGTTCATGGTGTGGGACCTATAGCTAGCAGTGATGTGGTCGGGTGTTTTGCCTGTAGTTAATTGGACATGGAGCAGCTTGAGAGAGAGTCATGCTGTCGGACCAGTCTTGAGGAGTACTTGTCCTTAATGAAGATGGACACACCTCCTCCTTTCATTCTTTCATGCTCAGTTTGTGGTCTGAATGTATGGAAGGCATTATAGCCCTGCACAGCATGGGTGCTTTCCATGGTTTTGAACCAAATCTTGGTGACTGCAAAGGCATCAGCATCTTCCAAGGTGAGGAGTGCTTCCAGGGAGTGCAATTTCTTGTTTAGACTCCTAGCATTAAGCAGCAGAACCTTGAGTTTATCTAGAGAGGATTTTGTTACATCGGGACACTGGTTGTTTTGACACTGCTAAAAATGAGCAACAGAGGTGGCTAATGCCTTTGCCAGTATCTGATAACCTAGAGGAGACAGGTGCAGACCATCTCTGGCACAGCAGCATGGCCTGTCAACCATGTCTTCCCAGGATGACAGACAGTGGATCCCCCTGGACCAACACCAGAAGCTAAGCCAATTGTTAAAGTCAATCATTTTTTGTTTGTATTGTGGCACCATCCTTGTTGAAGGTAGAATGCTGCTTAGGACCAGGGACATACCTGCCTGGGTCACATAATCTGAGAGCTCAGTCATGTCTCTCTTCATACAGTCTTGAGAGGTACATGTCTAGCCATCCACCCCAACATGGACAATAACGGAGTCATACTGGTAGTTGTTGAGTGCACTGAGTGCTTGAATGACTTGATGGATCCTGGCACCTGACAGGCAGCTGACCACAACCACCTCCTTAACCAGCCTGGTGAGGGAGACATCTGTGTGACTCACTTTGTGGTCACCTATGACCAGTACATTAGGTTTTGAGGTGTTATGCCTTATGGGTTATTTGTTGAGACACTGCTGTGTGTGTATGTGTTGCGGTTGTGTTTTGCACTGCTGTGTATATGCAAGTGGTTTCCATTTCTATTTGGGAGGTCTCTGATCTTTTGGTAAGCTTCTAGTGAGTACCTCCACATATGTGGGTTTGTGTGTCATGTCCTTATTTTTTATGAGAGGTGATGTGTGTGTGTGTGTGTGCTAACAACCTGTTTGGTGTTCGATTTGTCCTTACATGAAAGTATTGCCTCTAATTTCATAGTGTAAGTACATCCCTCGCATACAGTATTTGCTTGTTTCAGGAGTAAGTGGTTGTCATTATACATGAGACAATTACTACATTGCCTCAGGATGCCCATGTCAACTAGGCTGGATGATAATGGAAGACTGCCCGTCCATTACAGTATGTTCTATTAGGGAAGGGATTGGGCTAATTTGACCGGACTTTGCTGGTTGCTCCAAGACTGCCAGGGGGACTTATACGTGTGTAGGCTAAGGTTGGTCAATACAGCAATGCTGCTCGGTGTGCAACTGAGCTGCAAATAGTGCACCCGTGAAGCTTGGTAAAGTTTCATTGACAGATGTTTAGGGGAAAAACTGTGCTTCAAGGCTTTTGCATCTATACAGGGCACTGCTAACCCCGCTGCACAAAACACAGCAACGCACGCACACAAGGCCTAAATATAAGCTAACATAAACACTTTTTAAGTGTAGCTACCAGTAGGGAAGTACACAATGAGCCTTCCTCCAGCAGTCTCCAACTCAGATGGGGTTTGATCAACACACTTCTGCCACAAGGGTGCAGGAAAGCCCTCCTAATGTAAGATGTCTGCTTTAGCGCTCAAATATAATAAAAACTGTACAGATTCAGCAGATCTGGATCTAGTCTATGCTATCTAAGGCAACAGTAACAATATTTAAACTGCAGAAAAAATGCAGACAAAAACAGCAGAAGTATACAAGGGACTGAACACAAAAATTAAAGTGGGAGAATTCCTCTATGATACGTTGTATCTGACTAGAACTGGACAGGGGTGTCATGTTTCCCCTTTGTTATTTGTATTATATTTAGAACCATTGTCAAAGAAAATAAGGGACTCAGAAATTCAAGGATATCATTGGTATGGTAATGAAGAAAAGTGGCTTTATTTGCAGAAGATATTATTTTGTATCTAATAGAACCAGAAAAGGACATCTAAGCATTGTGGACATTCTGATACAGTTTCAAGTTTTGGGGGATGTAAAATTCATGCAGACAAAAAAGGCTATAGCTGTAAACTATGTACCCACACATGAACCGAGTCAGCAATACCCAAATTTAGGGTTACGCCATAAAATAATGTATTTAGGATTATGGGTTAAAAAATCCATTATGGCAGCTAAGGATATGTGGGAAGAGACTAAACAAAAGATAATACAAAAACTGAGAAACTGGAAGCTGTTGTTTATGGAAATGGGAATAGCAGGATACAAGCAATGAACATGTTTTAGTCCCCTTAATTTTATATACGTCAGGTATGTTTTTATCAACCAAAGGAGAAGTTGTGAACAGCAATTAACAAAGTTTAACGATTTTATCTGGGAGGGGAAGAGAGCAAAGGTCAAGTAGGATAAGCTGATCCAACAGAACGAGGTAGTCTGGGATTACCTGATTTGAAGGGATACTTTAAAGCTATTCAATTAACACAAGCAGAAAGCTATAATTCAAAGTGTAAAGGGATGATGATGAAGCAGGGAGAATATTGAAGAAATAAGGAGAGAGTGGCATTTGGGATGCAGATTCTTAAGGAGAATAACAACTGCCATACAGAATATGCTATTCAAAAAGCAGGAGAAAATATTCTAAGAACTAAGCCAGTGCGAGGATACAGAAAAGACAGTCTGCCAATAGGTATGACTGCAATTGGGGTAGGAATAAGCAGAAGAAGGCTGGGATTTACTGGAGAAAACTGGCAAAAGAACTAAGAAATTGGGATCAAATAACTGGACAGGGAAAGGTAACTGAATGGAACGATGCAGAGAAGGCATTTAGATGCAGGCTATAGACTGCCTTCCCTAGCAGGGATTGATATCAGAATATCAGGAAAGAGAAAGGGGAATGGGAATGGGAATGTTAAGTGAAAGACCTGCTCTGGTAGAGTTCAATACAGAACAGAAGCTGCTTTTAAGGAAAATCCAAAATAGTGACAAATTCAATGATACCATTACCGCAGGTACAAGTAAATGTGGACACTGTAACCAGTGTTATGTTATATATGAGGAACGCACCCGTACTGTAGATAACATCAACAAAACAGTAAGGTTTAAAAAGGGTAATTGTCAGACACGGTATGTGATTTAACCAGATGTACTAATAAATCCAGTTTCAGCATACTTTTTATCTCATTCTTTGGAACCGGACACTTTTGTTCATCAGTTACATCGAGTTTTTTGACTGGCAACTACAGAAATCAGTCAGAGGAGGTCTAGAAAAGATTGGGAAGACAGACTGGATAAGCAGTTCATGAGGAAACAATTGGGGGACATATGTATGGCTTCCAAATATGCAACAAAGTCTAGAAGATTTAGCATCTTTGCTGGAAGTGTTTTCATAGGTATGTTTATATCCCAAGCAGACTCCAAAGATTTTTTCCTCAGTTAAATGCAAATATTGGAGGCATGATGGGTAAGAAAGAGATAACTAGGAACACATATTTTGGGAGTGCAGTGAGTTAGCAGACTAGAAGTTTTCTACGTAGTATTTTGTCAGAAATATTGGATGAGCAAACAAGTGTAAGTAAACAAATGATTTTTGAACTGGGATATAGGATCTGAAGTGCCAAGACATGGTTACGCCACGCTAAGTTTAATTCTGGTGCCTGCCAAAAAAGCAATCACTAGAAAATGAAATCAAAGTCTAAGCCAATAATACCTGGAGTGGCGAATATTGTGACTGAGATAAAAGAACTGGAAATGGGATCTTTACAAAAAGGTAGGTGTAAACAACATAGAAAAAAGTTGTTTTATTAAATTAAGTTGCAAAATTATACTTCATATAATGCATATGTATATTCTAGGTGACAACAGACATTTAATCTTTGATACCCTTTCAGATGAATTTAAAAATATCTTTGATTCCATTATGACACAATTTATAAGTAATGACAGAAATGTATTTGTATGCATTGTACATTACATTGTGTAATAAACATTTACTACTATTTGCTTTTTAATCTCTCCATATATTTTGGGTTTCTAATACCATGACGGGAATGGACCACATTCCTAAGGCAAAGTACGATTAAAGTTCATGAAATTAGTATTGTTTCAATCTTTGATTTCAGCCAAAAGTGCTCTTCGCAGCACCCACAAAGTGCCAAGTAATGACTCCTGCAATTCGTATGGAGTTACATGTACTGGTAACATATCTAAATATAATTGTAGATTCTCTTTTATGAGACCCATTGTTCCTACTACTACTGGAACTGTCTGGGTATCTGTCTTCCACATTGTCCTTATTTCTGCCTGCAGATCCTGATATTTTATCAGTTTGTGTCTCTCTGTATGCAAGACACTGTGGTCACTAGGTGTAGTGATTTTAATGATCAATGCTACTTTTGTCTTCTTTTCATGGACCACTACATCTGGTTTTCTAGCATCTATCCTCTGAACTGCTGGTATTGGGTGATCCCATGTGATATAAACTTAATAATTTTCTATGATGCTTTTTGGCTCATGTTTCCAGTGTTTTTCAGCCACTTCACTATCATAATGTTTGTGCCATCCCCAGTGCAGCAGTCTTGCCACATTTTTATGTCTTTAAGTATTTAGTCCTTCTGCCATTAGTGTATCACAACCAGCAACAAGGTGTGCGACTGTTTGCAATTCGGTTTTACAAAACCTACATTTGTCTGTTTCTCCCACATGTTCAATGGACTTTGTAAGCCAGCGTGTACGTAGCCCACTATCTTGGACCACCAATATTAACCTTTCATCTCTTGGTTTGAATTCACTTCTTAAACATTCCTGCATTTGTTCCTGATCAACATGAAGTTCTTCCAGAAGTTTTCTGTACTTGCAACTATATTTATGCATTTTCCATATTTCTTGTCTTCTCATCTGTTCCTTCACCTGATTTTTTTTTCTGTTTTTTGGCACATTCAGTTGCTGCCTGATTTTTATCCACTTCTGGTTTGATTTCCATTCCTGCTTGACGTCGATATGCTTCTGCTAGATTAAGCAGGGAAGTCATCTTAGATTTATTCTCATGTTTCAAAACTTTCACTATGTTTGGGTCTTGTGAGGTCAGTAGATATGTGTGGAGTCCCATGATTGCAGATCTATACATGTAATCTTGGAATATCTCCCTTTGAATATTTATCCCTGGGATGATAACTTGTCCTTTATCATGGTGTAATTGCAAAGTGGTCTGCCACTGTTTCATGGTCACTGTAATGTAGTCTCTCAGTGTAGGGTATATTTTATACATTTTAAGCACTCTTTTATCCATGAATACATGATACAACCAAACACCTTAATACTTGGTGATTTCAACTACCCTGCCATTAACTGGGAAAACTACTCGTGTGCCAACATCTTTGCCCAACAGTTCTTGGAATTCATAAATTCCAGCGCCCTGGATCAACTAATCCATAGTTCCACCAGGGGCTACGATATGCTAGACCTGGTCATTACCAACATGGGAAATCGATGCTCCACACCTATGGTCACCCCCTCATTGGTCAGGTCTGACCATAAGCTAATCATCCTTAACATCCACATCCCATCCCCACCCCCAGTAAGAAAACCTCCATAAAAAACTTTTCCAAAGCCAACTTCACACTACTCAAGTCAGAAGTTACAAACTTCATGACACCCATGCAGACAGGAACTGAAAGTTAGACTGCTGAATCCTACAGTAAGGCACTGTACGAGCACATCCACTCATGCATGAATCGTGCCATCCCAAGTAGAACCAAGATGCTCTCCTCCAAAAAAGGAAGCCAATCTGGTAGTCCCCTGCCATAAACAAATTTTACAACAAAAGGAAGAAACTGCTGCAGAAAAGAGGAAAATCCCAGGATGCAAAAAACTCCCTTACCAGCCTCAGTAAGAAGCTAAGAGCCCTCATAAAATCCTCCAAAGCTAGTTATGAAAATAAAACTGCCAAAGATTCCAAAGACACCCACAAGGCATTCTATAACTATGTCAATAATCTAAATGGCAATGCTCAGATCTGATCTAAGCTACAACAGCATGGCATTAAATATATTGATCCCAAGGATATTGCCAATATCCTGGCAGATCAATTCAGTGTCACCCTCACCCCACTCTCACCCCCTAAACAGCCAATCTCAATACTGGAAGATTGCCAAATTCCGGTAATAACTGCCACACAGGTAAAAAATGCTCTCTCCAAAGCTAAGAATACAGCATCTATGGGTCCAGATGACATCCCAGACTGTGTATTACATGAACTACAAAATGAAATGACACCTCACCTAAGTGTCATGTTTAATCATAGCCTCACCTCAGGTTTCGTGTCACTGAGTGGCGCACAGCTACAGTTATCCCACTCCACAAGGGGGGATCCACCTTGGATCCCGGTAACTACTGCCCCATCAGTCTGATGAGCCTGATCTGCAAGGCCATGGAACATATTATCATGGAACTTATAAACAAAGGCATTGGCAACCTTCAAACACTGGACCCCACCCAGTTTGGGTTTGTGAAGGGCCAATCTTGTCTTCTGAACCTGATTCACTTCTTTGAATCAGTCTCCAGAGCTGTGGACAAGGGTAAGGTGGTCCACTCAGCCTATCTGGACCTCGCCAAGGCCTTTGACACCATCCCCCACTCTGGAATTATAGATAAACTTACTTAAGCTGGGCATAAATCCCTATGTCACTCGATGGGTTGCTAACTGTCTTACTGACAGAACCCAGACAGTAAAAGTAGCCGACTCCAAATCCAGCTCCAGACAAGTGACAAGTGGAGTACCTCAGGGTTCAGTCCTGGGACTGCTCTTGTTTGGCATCTACTTCTCTGAAGTACAGGCCAACACTAAGGGACTCTGTCTAACAAAGTTCGCAGATGACTGCAAACTGGAAGCCATTATTGAATCCCCAAATGATGTGGATATTCTACAAAAGGGCCTTACAGAAACAGATGCTTGGTGCCAGAGCCATGGGCTCAAGCTCAATGCCAAGAAATGTATAGTTATCTCCTTTGGGAAAAAACATGTACCCATGAATTACCACATAGGTGGCAGTACACTAAACACCAAAAGTGTGATAAGAGACTTAGGGACACAGGTGGACAGTGGTCTCACCTTTGATAACCACATCGTCACAATAGTCAGGAAATCCTTCTATGTGGCACACCTCATCACTAAGGGCTTTTCATCCAGAAAAAAAGGAGGTCATTGTCCCACTGTACTCATCCCTCATTAGACCCATTATAAAATACAATGCCCCATTTGGTATGTACCTCTCAAGACATCTGCAACAACTGGAATGGCCACAGAAATACCTCACTAAAAGAATCACAGGCCTAAAGCAGATGCCCTACGCTGACCGCCTTAAAAAAATCCAGCTATACTCTGTCACATATCATCAACTCAGAGGTGATCTCTGCTTAACATACAAGGCCATGTCAAACCCAGAGCTGTTGGACATGCTACACTTAAAGAAATCCCAATCCCTCAGAGTCACACGCCCCAGAGATCTAAACCTTGTCATCAGAATAAACAAAACATGCTGGAGGGATAGGTTCCTGACCCAGAGACTCCCCAAACTCTGGAATAGACTGCCCATACATGTCAAGCAGAGCGCCTCTTTGGCCCTCTTCAAAAGGAACCTTGACGATTGGATGAGAGAAAGGAAATTCACCCCAGGGATCACATCAGTCACCCTGCTAGACAGGGGTCCAGGGAAGTAAATAGTGTGGGAAGAAATAGCCATGGAATTGTTATGGCTAGGCTTGTATAGGCCCTAGGGCTGAGAGCCTAGTACCAGCCTATGAACCTATGTGGGATACTATCAAATGCTTTTTGTAGTCAATCCATGCCATACTTAGATTCTTCCCCTTTTTACAGTTCTCAACTATGACTTTAACAACAAATGATCCTTTGTTCCACATGACTTTCTTTTATTGCCCTTTTGTTCTACTGTCATAATTCAGTTTTCTTCTAAATCACTATAAACTCTGTCAGCATCAGTTCCCGTGTATAATTTATACGTTGTCGGAAGGCAAGTTATTGGTCTATACATTTTAGGGTAGCTTGCAGGTTCAATCTTAACTAAGAGCATTGTTTTTCCTGTTGTTAGCCAGGTTGGTGTCTGTTCGGGGTGCACATATAAATCGTTCTTACTCATGGGTAAATCTTCATGCATAGATGTAAATACTTTTAAGCTAAAGTTAGGTACTGTATCTGGGCCTGGGGTTTTCCAATTACAGGCTTTTCTTAACTTTGTTTCAATCTCTCTGGCTGTTACTTCATCCCATTTCATATCCTGTACCTTTAAACTTCTTATTCTTTCTTTTACTTCTTCTGTCCATTTAGCATCTTTGTTATGTTCCACAGGATCTTCATAGATACGTCTCCAAAATGTATCTATTTCTTCTTTTTTGGCAGTATTTCAATTCCTTTTACCCTGTTTCCCAGTTCTCTGTAAAATCTTTTTGGATTATCAATAAATTGCTTATTTTGCACTTTTCCTTTATATTTATCTTCATTTTTTTCACCTGTGCTGACTGAAAGTTTTAGTTTATTTGCGATAGTGCATGATAGATCCTTGTCTGTTCTAATACTGTCCAAAAGAAACAGTTCAGCCATGGTTTCACTTCTATTATTCCTTACGTCAACAATTAACAAAAAGAAAAATGAATAAATAGAAAAACACTCACCTTATTAGTAAGAAACAACAAAGCTTTCGGGAACATCCCTTCTTCAGTGTTCTAATACTGCACAATGATTTTAAGACCTCTATCTTCCTCCTCTTCTATAATCTTCTAACAGTGACACTTCTTGCTTTATACTTTTCTCTTTTCAATGTTTCCATGATAGTATTCGATTTCTCCCCTTCCTTTCCCTCACTACCCTGTGTTCTTGTGGTAGAACTTCTTCAGTTATTAGTTTAGCTGCACAGTAATATATCCTGTTTACTTCTGTTATATCACATAGATCTCTATGAACAGTCCTAATTACTGTGTTCATTTGTTTTATCAGACTTCTGACTTTTGGGGTTTTATTGACCTTCTGCAGTCTATTTCTCTCATTCATCTTAATATATCTATGTCCATTAAATCAAGCAACTGTTCTCTTAGCTCATTTCTTCCAAACTGAGGGCACACTTTTTGTTCTCCATTTCCTGCAGGCATTCTATCGAAAGTTGTATAGCATCTTTCTGTGGCACCTTCTCATCAGTTTGATACTGTGCCATCGGTTGCTGTGTCATAAGGGAACTCACTGGCCTATCACTCCTCAACATTGACTGCATCAGAGCTTTCACAGTTTCCTGTTCCTTCCCTTGCTGTATAGCTTCAAGTGAATGTTTATACTGGTTTCCTGTGAAAAGCTCCAAATTATCTTCATATAACACCTGACCAATTGCTTCCTGTTCCACTGGTTTCCCCTTGGATATCCATTACTCTGCCTGTGATGGTGGTTCCTGAATTAGACTTTCTACAATGAATCCTTCACTTTGCAGGTACTCCATAACCTCAGTTTCTATTTCTTTAACTTCTCCATCACTAATCTCCTTTTCTCCTTTTCCTCTTTGTCTTCTTATTTTTTCTATTGTAAAGTTTTCCATGTCCGGATTCCTTTCCCCTGCATTTCTCTTCAAATATCTTTGTTGCTGTTTTTGTATTGGTTAGTTTTGCTTTCTCCTTTACATAAATATTACACCATATTAAATCTATTTTCCTTTCCCATCTCCATATTTCTTCTTCAGATTCTCCTGATCTTCCTGTTTCTCCTTACTTTGGGGACTCGCTCCATCATGCTGTGATGTAACCTGTGTTAGACCTTCTACACCAAATCCTTCACTTTGCAGGCACTTCATTCAGCTTCTATTTTTTTTTACTTCTACTTTACTGATCTTCTTTTCTATGTTCCATATTTTTTTTATTGTGAAATGTTCTATATCCGGATGCCTTTGTCTGTATTTCTCTTTGAATCTCTTTGGAGCTGCTTTCTTTAAATTGATTAATTTGGCCAGATCTCTCTTTCCGATGTCCATATTTCTTTTTTATACTTTTCAAATATCTCTAGGTTTTGTTGTTTATATTTTTGCACTTTATCAGATGCTTCTTTTTCCAAATTGATCAACGTTTCTTGATCTATATACCGTTTTTAACAAATCTGTTATATTAATGAACACACGTTTTTATTTGAAGCTTCTGACAGTTTTTCCTGTGGAAGTATTTTTCTTTCCTCTAAATTCTCTCAGTCATTTTGTATATCTTGTGTCTGGAAATTCTGGGCTTTTTGCATAATAGTAACAATACATAATTTCTTTATTATCCTCAATAGTCCACTCTGTCGTCTTTATGGCTCTTCCTTGGCCTATCAGTTTTTTATGATTTTTGTGGACTGCTACTTCCTTCTACAACAGAGGGACATCCTCCTACTGGGTCTGGCCTGGCCCCATTGTAGGAATGTTTCTGTATTTTGAGGATTCTACACTGTCATCTTTTCCAGTCCTGGCACCAGTGTGCCTACCAGGATTGGACGCATTTTTATCCTGGGTCTTGTGCACCCAGCACTCTTTTTTTAATTTTCAACCTACTCCTGTCCATGTCTATATGAATGCAGTCTATATATCAGCATCGTCTTGGTGAGATTTTGTGAAAAACAGGGTCCACCTCATGAAGGTCCTCACCAAGACTTGAGGATGAATTCAGTTTCAACAATAATACCCTCCTTTCCTTGCTGACTTATCATCTCTTCATTTATACTATTTGCATTTATGATGTTTCAATTGTTAATTCAAAAACAAACGCAATGAAAATGCTTAAAAGATAAATATTTAATTTTTGACTTTTTGCATCTGACAGTATTCGGTCTGATGTTATTTTTAGGAGCTTTATTAAAACCTTCCTACAAAAAAACAAAAACAAATATACAGTCAGAGGAATCTGTAACTGTCATGTGAAAGCTTATGTCAGGTAACAAACCAAAAGAGTTTCAATAATGTATGTTTAAGTCGTACAGTTTTCAATATATGACTGTTTATGTAAGTTTAGCAAAAATACATTTCTGGATTTGTAGGCATCATAATATGATATTTACGAAAACTCAAACTATGCACCATTGCCCCTGACAATATACCCCTCGGATTCCTACAACTTTCAGTCAACTGTCACTTATCCTATCAGCATACTTCTCAATAGATCTATTGAGGAGTCCTACATGGCCACTATTTGGAAAAAAAGCTTATATTCTTCCCCTACATAAAGGTGGCCCAACATAGACACTCCCAATGTCCAGTCTATTGCAATACCCTCACCCATCTCTAAGATTCTGGAAAAATGCATTCACGTTTAACTTCTCCACCATCTGATTCACAACCACATGACATACTACAACAGCTCTCATATATTTTATGGACACAGTTAACCAAGCCTGTGATGCTGGAAAAATAATCTAATCTCTCTTTCTTGATCTCTCTAAAGCTTTTGATACAATATCTCACTCTCTTCTTACTAAACTCTCTAACATAGGTATCTCACCTGACACAACAGATTGGTTCTCTAACTACCTCACAGACAGGCAACAATAAACCAAGTGGCAAAATAATTTCTCCCCTTTCCTGAACACAACTACAGGTGTTCCTCAAGGTTCCATTTTAGGGCCTCTTCTATTTAGCATATTTATTAAAAACTTCTACACCACCCTCACTCAAGGCACTGTCATCCAGTATGCATATGACTCCACCATCATCTGTGCTGCCAACTACTCATCTGAGCTACACCAACTCATCCAAAGTGCCCTCACCTCAACTGAAATATGGATGTCCAATAATCACCCTGCCCGGAACCCCAAGAAAGCTAAACTTGTACTCTTTGTTCCCAAAACGACAAATCCGTACAAAAAGAGGACTTCACCATTCATGCAGTAAATGGTACTGTCATCGATATGTACCTAATACTACACTCCTAGGTGTTATCATAGATGAAAACCTCACATGTGACCTGCACATTCATGCTGTAAAAGGTACCATCATCGATATGTACCTAATACTAAACTCCTAGGTGTCATCATAGATGAAAACCTCACATGTGACCTGCACATTCATGCTGTAAATGGTACTGTCATCGATATGTACCTAATACTAAACTCCTAGGTGTCATCATGGACAAAAACCTCACATGTGACCTGCACATTCATGCTGTAAATGGTACTGTCATCGATATGTACCTAATACTAAACTCCTAGGTGTCATCATGGACGAAAACCTCACATGTGACCTGCACATTCATGCTGTAAATGGTACAGTCATCGATATGTACCTAATACTAAACTCCTAGGTGTCATCATAGACGAAAACCTCAGAAGTGACCTGCACATTCATGCTGTAAATGGTACCATCATCGATATTGTATCTAATATTAAACTCCCAGGTGTCATCATAGAAGAAAACCTCACATGTGACCTGCACATTCATGACGTAAATGGTACAGTCATCGATATGTACCTAATACTAAACTCCTAGGTGTCACCATAGATGAAACCTCACATTCGACCTGCACATTCAGACCAATATAAAAAAAACACATCAAAAACTAGGCTACCTCTACCGACACAAACATTTTCTCAACCCAATAGCAAAACTATCCCTTGCCTCTTCCTTTCTATTGCCAACTCTTTTATATGGCACCCCTCTCCTCACCAGCATTCCATCCTCCCTAAAATCCAAGCTTGACTCATACTATAATAAAATTGCTAAGTTTGTAACTAATGCAACTTATTCATCTCACCACTCCTCACCATTACACAAAGTAAATTGGCTAGAACTTCCTAATTACCTTACTTATATCCAGTTAACCACTGCTCACAAGCTTATATTTAAGCCATCAAACTGCTCTACCCTCTCTTCTTTACTTACTCTACATCATCCAAACAGACCTCTCTGATCCAACAACCAAGTGCTTCTGAAAGTAGAAAACCTAATCTTTCAGCCAGTCAGATACTTTACTCCTTCACCATTGCAAAGCTGTGGAACTCCTTTCCTCCATCACTTAGGTCCACCAGCAGTGCAAATACCTTCAAGAGATGCCTAAAACACCTTTCCTCAATATGGCAGTGCACATGTGCAAAAGCCACATCTCACATAACCTAACTCCACCATCTACAACTACTGCCTGTCCTCCCTAGTTACTCTGTTTTCACCTTTCATATCCCCAGGTATGATTCAACTACTCTGCCACCGCCTTCTGCTATAGATGCCCTCTCATACTAATCCTTAAAACTTTATCACCTCTTAATTATTCCAAATGCTTATCTGGATCTAGACCAATCACACAGGTACTTATCCTAACTCACCTTTATATCACGGCCCAAATATGCTACTGTATATTAAGGTAATCTACTAAAATGTTTAATTGCTTAGAGTGTAACTAATTTCTGTAATTGTACTGTAATGACTGCATGAAGTGTTTTACACATATAATGTAAGATGCTAATTATATGTACTGTATGCTGTTATTTATTTATATATTCTGTATAGTTTGTGTACTGTCTTTAATGTGCAGCTTTTCTCCCAGGGCCTCCACTGAAAATGGGCTCTTTTTGGCCCAGAGGACGATCACAGTAAACAAATGCAAATAAATAAAATAAATTACGAATGGACTTATTATTGTAAAGATATCACTGATAACATTGCTATTCTTCCCAATTTAGTAGGTATACTTGCAGAAAAAAACACCTCGACGTAAAAGGCCTTAGTTTGAAAATGTGTCTTATTTTAGAGTTAAATCTCTGATGAAGGGTTGTTACCTAAAAGCCCCCACTGTTTGTTTCAAATAAATCAATTTTATTTACCTTTAAGTCATGGTGGTTCAAAGTTTTTTCTGCAAGTATTTCTCATTTTTGGAACCTCTTACCTTTGGTGTGGAGTTTACAGTTTTACTTGAATTTAGTATGTATTACTCTCTACAAAATATTCACACTTGTGCTTTTTAAATTTATTTTTCAGAAAATGGTCTGGAATTCATGGGTGTGTGTAGGCTGCTAAAGTTGTTGTGACAGTCCACACCATGTAAGTGTTAAAGAGTTAACAAACGCGCATGTTGGTTAACAAGCAACACGTCGACAGGTCATTTATAAAAGTACAGGTATGTGCCACTTAATGTCCTTCTACACAATGGTTGACTACATTTACATACGTACTGTACTAAACGGACGTAAATGCAGTCAGACATTTTGCAGAAGGACATTGTGAACCACAATGTAAAGAATATGGTGTTCGGTTAATGTCCACACCACTTCACACACTACGGGATAAAACCTATCCTGGACATTAAACAGCACATACCTGTAGTTTCATTATACCTCTGCCAAGTTAATGACCAAGACTCTTCTAAGCTTTAAGGACAGAGTAAGATGGGACTCATAACATGTCGTCACCATCAGAGTCCTCAGCGGATATATTTGTTGGGTTCAATGTGTCTTTCGCTTACTTACTCTGATCTTGAGTAGCTTTTTATTCCTGTCTTAACTGTTTTCTTTGCAAAAAACGGGAATGCTTTTCCTGGCATTTTTTGTGACTCTGGAAGATGAGCTGAAAGTTTCGTTTTTACCTAATCTATCAGAATCAGTAACTGTTTCTTCATAATTAATTTCTAGGGCTATTTTTCTTAAGTCCAGCAGTGCTTCTCTAGGAACTTCATATCCTTTCACCACTGGGGAGAAAAATGTGAAAGCTGGCTACATATAAGACTCTAAACCTGAGGTTTGTCTCTCTACATCGGTGCATACTAGGGATGAATGCATCTCTTGGTTAATCTCTTTACATTGGTGTATACGGGGGATGAATGCAATTCTTGGTTCATCTCTCTACATTGGTGTATAGCAAGGATGAATGGATTTCTTGGTTTGTCTCTCTACATCAGTGTATACTAGGGATGAATGCATTTATTGGTTCATCTCTCTACATTGGTATATACTGGGGATGAATGCAATTCTTGGTTCATCTCTCTTCATCTGTGTATACTAGGGATGAATGCATTTCTTGGTTCGGCTCTCTACGTCGGTGTATACTAGGGATGAATGCATCTCTTGGTTCTTCTCTCTACATTGGTGTATACTAGGGATGAATGCATATATTAGTTCGTCACTCTCTCTCTACGTCTGTATATACTAGGGATGAATGCATTTCTTTCTTCATCTCTCTACATCGCTGTGTACTAGGTATGCATACATTTCTTTATTCGCCTCTCTACATTGGTGTATAGCAGGGATGAATGCATTTCTTGGTTCATCTTTCTACATCGGTGTATACTAGTGCTGAATGCATTTCTTGGTTTGTCTCTCTACATCTATATATTCTAGGGATGAATGCATCTCTTGGTTCATCTCTCTACACCGGTGTATACTTGGGATGAATGCATTTCTTGTTTCATCTCTCTACACCGATGTATACTGGGGATGAATGCATTTCTTGGTTCATCTCTCTACGTCGGTGTATACTAGGGATGAATGCATTTCTTGGTTTGTCTCTCTACACTGGTGTATACTTGGGATGAATGCTCTTCTTGGTTCATCTCTCTACATTGGTGTATAGCAGGGATGAATGCATTTCTTGGTTCATCTCCCTATATCGGTGTATACTACGGATGAATGCATTTCTTGGTTTGTCTCTCTATATTGGTGTATACTAGGGATGAATGAATTTCTTGGTTCATCTCTCTACATCGGTGTATACTACAGATGAATGCATTTCTTGGTTTGTCTCTCTATATTGGTGTATACTAGGGATGAATGAATTTCTTGGTTCATCTCTCTACGTCGGTGTATACTAGGGATGAATGCACTTCTTGGTTCACCTCTCTACATCGGTGTATACTAGGGATGAATGCATTTCTTGGTTTGTCTCTCTACATCGGTGTATACTGGGGATGAATGCATTTCTTGGTTTGTCTCTCTATATTGGTGTATACTAAGGATGAATGAATTTCTTGGTTCATCTCTCTACATCGGTGTATACTAGGGATGAATGCATTTCTTGGTTCATCTCCCTATATCGGTGTATACTACGGATGAATGCATTTCTTGGTTTGTCTCTCTATGTCTGTATATACTAGGGATGAATGAATTTCTTGATTCATCTCTCTACATCGGTGTATACTAGGGATGAATGCATTTCTTTGTTTGTCTCTCTGTATTGGTGTATACTAAGGATGAATGAATTTCTTGGTTCATCTCTCTACATCTGTGTATACTAGGGATGAATGCATTTCTTGGTTTGTCTCTCTACATCGGTGTATACTGGGGATGAATGCATTTCTTGGTTTGTCTCTCTATATTGGTGTATACTAAGGATGAATGAATTTCTTGGTTCATCTCTCTACATTGGTGTATACTAGGGATGAATGCATTTCTTGGTTTGCCTCTCTATATTGATGTATACTAGGGATGAATGAATTTCTTAGTTCATCTCTCTACAACGGTGTATACTACGGATGAATGCATTTCTTGGTTTGTCTCTCTATGTCTGTATATACTAGGGATGAATGAATTTCTTGATTCATCTCTCTACATCGGTGTATACTAGGGATGAATGCATTTCTTGGTTTGTCTCTCTATATTGGTGTATACTAAGGATGAATGAATTTCTTGGTTCATCTCTCTACATCGGTGTATACTGGGGATGAATGCATTTCTTGGTTTGCCTCTCTATATTGATGTATACTAGGGATGAATGAATTTCTTGGTTCATGTCTCTACATGGGTGTATACTCTTGATGAATGCATTTTTTGTTTGCCTCTCTATATTCGTGTATACTAGGCATGAATGAATTTCTTGTTTCATCTCTCTACATAGTGTATACCAGGGATGAATGCATTTCTTAGTTCATCTCTCTACGTCGGTGTATACTAGGTATGCATGCATTTCTTCATTCGTCTCTCTACATTGGTGTATAGCAGTGATGAATGCATTTCTTGGTTCATCTCCCTGTATCGGTGTATACTACGGATGAATGCATTTCTTGGTTTGTCTCTCTATATTGGTGTATACTAGGGATGAATGAATTTCTTGGTTCATCTCTCTACATCGGTGTATACAACGGATGAATGCATTTCTTGGTTTGTCTCACTATATTGGTGTATACTAGGGATGAATGAATTTCTTGGTTCATCTCTCTACGTCGGTGTATACTAGGGATGAATGCATTTCTTGGTTCATCTCTCTACGTCGGTGTATACTAGGGATGAATGCATTTCTTGGTTTGTCTCTCTACACTGGTGTATACTTGGGATGAATGCACTTCTTGGTTCACCTCTCTACATCGGTGTATACTAGGGATGAATGCATTTCTTGGTTTGTCTCTCTACATCGGTGTATACTGGGAATGAATGCATTTCTTGGTTTGTCTCTCTATATTGGTGTATACTAAGGATGAATGAATTTCTTGGTTCATCTCTCTACATTGGTGTATAGCAGGGATGAATGCATTTCTTGGTTCATCTCCCTATATCGGTGTATACTACGGATGAATGCATTTCTTGGTTTGTCTCTCTATGTCTGTATATACTACGGATGAATGAATTTCTTGATTCATCTCTCTACATCGGTGTATACTAGGGATGAATGCATTTCTTGGTTTGTCTCTCTATATTGGTGTATACTAAGGATGAATGAATTTCTTGGTTCATCTCTCTACATCGGTGTGTACTAGGGATGAATGCATTTCTTGGTTTGTCTCTCTACATCGGTGTATACTGGGGATGAATGTATTTCTTGGTTTGTCTCTCTATATTGGTGTATACTAAGGATGAATGAATTTCTTGGTTCATCTCTCTACATTGGTGTATACTAGGGATGAATGCATTTCTTGGTTTGCCTCTCTATATTGTTGTATACTAGGGATGAATGAATTTCTTAGTTCATCTCTCTACAACGGTGTATACTACGGATGAATGCATTTCTTGGTTTGTCTCTCTGTGTCTGTATATACTACAGATGAATGAATTTCTTGATTCATCTCTCTACATCGGTGTATACTAGGGATGAATGCATTTCTTGGTTTGTCTCTCGATATTGGTATATACTAAGGATGAATGAATTTCTTGGTTCATCTCTCTACATCGGTGTGTACTAGGGATGAATGCATTTCTTGGTTTGTCTCTCTACATCGGTGTATACTGGGGATGAATGCATTTCTTGGTTTGTCTCTCTATATTGGTGTATACTAAGGATGAATGAATTTCTTGGTTCATGTCTCTACATGGGTGTATACTAGGGATGAATGCATTTTTTGTTCGCCTCTCTATATTCGTGTATACTAGGCATGAATGAATTTCTTGGTTCATCTCTCTACATAGGTGTATACCAGGGATGAATGCATTTCTTGGTTCATCTCTCTACATTGGTGTATGCTAGGGATGAATGCATCTCTTGGTTCATCTCTCTACATGGGTGTATACTAGGGATGGATGCATTTCTTGGTTCATCTTTCTACATCGGTGTATACTAGGGATGAATGCATCTCTTGGTTTGTCTCTCTCTACATCAGGGTATACTAGGGATGAATGCATTTCTTGGTTCACCTCTCCACATCGGTGTATACTAGGGATGAATGCATTTCTTGGTTCATCTCCCTATATCGGTGTATACTACGGATGAATACATTTCTTGGTTTGTCTCTCTATGTCTGTATATACTAGGGATGAATGAATTTCTTGGTTCGTCTCTCTCTACATCGGTGTATACTAGGGATGAATACATTTCTTGGTTACTCTCTCTACATCGGTGTATACTAGGGATGAATACATTTCTTGGTTACTCTCTCTACATCGGTGTATACTAGGGATGAATGCATCTCTTGGTTTGTCTCTCTCTACATCAGGGTATACTAAGGATGAATGCATTTCTTGGTTCACCTCTCCACATCGGTGTATACTAGGGATGAATGCATTTCTTGGTTCATCTCCCTATATCGGTGTATACTACAGATGAATACATTTCTTGGTTTGTCTCTCTATGTCTGTATATACTAGGGATGAATGAATTTCTTGGTTACTCTCTCTACATCGGTGTATACTAGGGATGAATGAATTTCTTGGTTCGTCTCTCTCTACATCGGTGTATACTAGGGATGAATGCATTTCTTTGTTAATCTCTCTACATTGGTGTATACTGGGGATGAATGCATTTCTTGGTTACTCTCTCTACATCGGTGTATACTAGGGATGAATACATTTCTTGGTTACTCTCTCTACATCGGTGTATACTAGGGATGAATGAATTTCTTGGTTCGTCTCTCTCTACATTGGTGTATACTAGGGATGAATGCATTTCTTTGTTAATCTCTCTACATTGGTGTATACTGGGGATGAATGCATTTCTTGGTTACTCTCTCTACATCGGTGTATACTAGGGATGAATGAATTTCTTGGTTCGGCTCTCTCTACATCGGTGTATACTAGGGATCAATACATTTCTTTGTTAATCTCTCTACATCGGTGTATACTAGGGATGAATGCATTTCTTTGTTAATCTCTCTACATTGGTGTATACTGGGGATGAATGCATTTCTTGGTTAATCTCTCTACATCGGTGTATACTAGGGATGAATACATTTCTTGGTTACTCTCTCTACATCGGTGTATACTAGGGATGAATGAATTTCTTGGTTCGTCTCTCTCTACATCGGTGTATACTAGGGATGAATGCATTTCTTTGTTAATCTCTCTACATTGGTGTATACTGGGGATGAATGCATTTCTTGGTTACTCTCTCTACATCGGTGTATACTAGGGATGAATACATTTCTTGGTTACTCTCTCTACATCGGTGTATACTAGGGATGAATGAATTTCTTGGTTCGTCTCTCTCTACATCGGTGTATACTAGGGATGAATGCATTTCTTTGTTAATCTCTCTACATTGGTGTATACTGGGGATGAATGCATTTCTTGGTTCATGTCTCTACATCGGTGTATACTGGGGATGAATGCATTTCTTGGTTCATCTCTCTACATCAGTGTGTGCTAGGGATGAATGCATTTCTTGGTTCATCTCTTTCTACATCAGTGTATACTGGGGATTAATGCATTTCTTGGTTCGTCTCCCTCTATCAGTGTATACTAGGGATGAATGGATTTCTTGGTTCATCTCTCTATATTGGTGTATACTAGGGATGGATTTATTTCTTGGTTCATCTCTCTACACCGCTGTATACTAGGGATGAATGCATTTCTTGGTTCACCTCTCTACATCAGTGTATACTAGGGATGAATTAATTTTTTGGTTCATCTCTTTACATCGCTGTATACTAGGGATGAATGCATTTTTTTAGCCCTAGTGAGAGCTGAATAGTTGTCCACAAATATTTTTGTGTCCTCCACCTCAGAATATGTCTTTTCATCCACAGCTTGGAAACTTCCTTATGATTATATGCTGGCAGCTTTATTAGGTTAAGATGTGGCTGCCTTCTCAGTGTGGATCTCGGTCTATTAACCCTATAAGCCCAATCTGTTTTTAACCAATGTAGCAACATGTCCATCCAGTTGTGCAATGAGTTGTCCCTAAATTCTTTTCAGTACTTTGCCACCCTGCATTTTAGGGGTTGGCCATGAACGTCAGATGTTTTTACCTGAAGCAATCTTCCAGTGCTGTTATTTTATGAATAACCTCCACCATTTTTAGTGCTTGTTTGAATATTTTCTCTTTTAAAAGCTTGTCATTGTCTTATAGAGTGACCAGGTCACCAGGATGTTGGTTTAATGCCTCCACAGTATCAGACAGTCTAATATGGTCTCCTGACAATCCACTTATCTCATGTATCTCTGTTTATATCTGGTTTACTTTTGTGTTTCAATGAGTTTGTGGAACTAGAGTTATCCTCAGACGCACTTCTCTTGGGTTCCTGCTGAAGTACCATATTGTCCAGCTTCAGGACCAGTTCCAAAGCCAAACTTTCTCAGTGTTGTGTTTATTTCTTTGCTGATTAAAAACTTGATGCTGTATTGCTGCTCTAATGTACATCACCTATTAAATGGCCATTTACTATTACTCTGGTAATGTGTTTTAATTGAATAATCCCTTGACCCAGAGTGATGAAATACCTGTCTTACTTAGCCATTACCTCATGAAGTTGGCAGAAGATAATCCTAGACGCAGACGTTATAGAAGGGATTTTGATTTATGTCCGGTTTCTGCATGCCTTACCTTTTCTCCTCACTCCTGCACTGACCCATGATTGTGGGAAAAGCCACTGTAATATGACAGGGGGTGATTAATAACAATCACTGAGGACTGCGAATGTAGATGCATTTATTAAGGGCAGACAAATTCCCTGTGGTTGTTGTTGTTTGTCTTTCGGCTTTTCCCGGTTAGGGGTCGCCACAGCGGAACTCCGGTCAGCTAATGATTGGCAGTAGATTTTCACGAACGCCAAGGTGCCAGCTTGATGTCCAACCTTCAACTAAGGCACGCCCATTTACACATGTCTTTCAAACACCCACCCAACTGCGGGGAGGACATGCAGACTCCACATAGAAGGCACTCCCCGCACTCCAGCTGAGAACTGAACAGGAGAACCTCTTTCTATGAGGCAACAATGTTACCTCTGCACCACCGCAGATTTCCTGTGGTACATGGATGTAATATTATAAAGCCAGTGTTAAATCTCAGATTATTACAACATTGCTCTGCTTTATCCTGTAGTTGTTACTCAGTAACTTAAGTTAAAGATGTAGATGATGTGATTATAATGCAATATTTAAAGTTGTGAATGAATATGTTCTTTTTCATTAACTGTAGAAGTGCTTTATGAGAAAGTGTAATCTTGTCTGTGATCTTTGTCAGACATTATTTGTTTGCTTGGGGTGAAGGATCATTCTACTTGTCCTTGTGTTGACTACCCTGCTACACTGCCAAGTTGTGAATGAATATGTTCTTTTTCATTAACTGTAGAAGTGTTTTATGAGAAAGCGTAATCTTGTCTGTGATCTTTGTCAGACATTATTTGTTTGCTTGGGGTGAAGGATCATTCTACCTGTCCTTGTGTTGACTACCCTGCTACACTGCCATAGTCCTCTTTGTGATTTAGGCCATAAGGTTTTATTTTTTCTCTCTGTGACCTGCATGTGGCTGGAGTGACCTGCTGTCACCTTTGATGGTAGTTCACATCACACTCCTTTCCTGGACAGTAAAGATGATGCACTTGTGCTGATCCTACCTTGTGATGTTTTGATTGCAGAAACACTCAGAAGGACTTTTGCATTTTTTGGCATCAAATGTAGGAACGTTTCAGAATTAGGCTTGAGATCAAAGAAGAATGACAAGTGGAAAAGATGGTGGATGTGCCCACCAGTTCAGTGCATGGCATCACATCATGCAGATGCTGAAGATGCCACACACCCATGATGTCACAGAATACACAGGCAGAAGGTACACGCACCCATGACATCACCGCATGCAGAGGTAGAAGGTGCATACAACCCATGACATCACAGTACATAGAGGCAGGAAGTGTACACAACCTATGACATCTCGGTACATAGCAGCCAAGGTGCACACATCACATGAAATCATATCATGCAGAGGCTGAAGGTGCACACAGTCCATGACATCACAGCACACAGACTAGTAAAATGTGCACATACTCATGACATCATAGCAATCACAGGCAGAGAGTGTACACATCCCATGACATCACAACATGCACAGGCAGAAGGTGTACAAAATCCATGACATCACAGCACACACATGCAGAAGGTGTGCACAACCCATGACATTACAGTACATAGAGGCAGAAGGTGCACATAACCCATCACATCACAGCATGCAGTGACAGAAGGTACACACAGCCCATGACTTCATTGCATGCAGAGGATGAAGGTGCACAGACTAATAATATACCACCATACAGAGGATGAAGGTGCACACACCCATGACAGGGCAGAATAAAACATTCTTTCAGGTGGAGTATCAGAGAAGAATGTCCTTACAGTTACCACTACACAAGGCCATCAACAGCAGAGCAGCTGTTGTATGCTTAATGCTTGGGGTATGCTTGGGCTGTGGTATACTTAACATGTGCGATATTCCTAGGACTGTTGCATAAACAATAATTGGGGTATTCCTTATGCAGTTATATACTTAACAAATGGGGTACTCATTGGGTTGTTGTATATTTAGCAGTTGGAATATCCTTGGGCTGCTGTATACTTAACACTTTGGGTATTCCTTGGGCTTTGGGTATTCCTTGAGCTGTTGTATACATAACATGTGGGGTATTCTTTGGGTTGTTGTATATATCACACATGGGGTATTCCTTGGGCTGTTGTATATATCACACATGGGGTATTCCTTGGGCTGTTGTATATATAATATGTGGGGTATTCCTTAGGCTGTTTTATACTTAACACAACAGGTATTCCTTGTTATATACTTAATGGTTTGGCATCCTTGGCCTGTTGTATACTTAACACATGGGCTATTCTTGTGCTGTTTTACACTTAAACATATGGGGCATTCATAGGCAGTTGTATACATAACACATGGGGTATTTCTTGAGCCGTTGTTTACTTAACATGTGGGGTATTCCTTGAGCTGCTGTGTATTTAACATGTGGAACATTTCTTGGGCTGTTGTAGACATAACACGTGAAGTGTTCCTTGGGCTGTTCCATACTTAACACATGGGATATTCCTTGGGCTGTTGTATACTTAACACATGGGGTATCCCTTGGGCTGTGGTATACTTAACACATGGGGTATCCCTTGGGCTGTTGTATACTTCACACGTGGGGTAATCCCATCGGCAGTTGTATACTTCACACATGGGGTATTCCTATGGGCTGTTGTATACTTAACACATGGGGTATCCCTTGGGCTGTTGTATACTTCACACATGGGGTATTCCTATGGGCTGTTGTATACTTAAGAGATGGGGGATCCCTTGGGCTGTTGTATACTTGTTTGTTTTTGATGACAATGTTTATTTGCAAAAGGATGGCGTAGCTATGGGCACTTCTTGTGCCAATAGCTACGCCAACATTGTAATGGCTGATTGGGAGGAAGAATTGTTGTTCCCTTTAGGGAGTTTCCAACAGTATGTTGGATTTTATAGAAGATTCGTAGATGACCTTTTCCTGATTTGGAAGGGTGATGAAACCAGCCTCTTGGGATTTGTGCATACTATAAATAGTTTGACGAGGTTTCTTAGGTTTTCTTCTTGTTTTTCCTCTACAGATATATCTTTTTTGGATGTTAATATTACTAGACTTGAGAATGGGCTCTTGAACACTTCAGTTCATAGGAAAGCTTGTTATAGAAACACCTTGTTACACAGGCACAGTATGCACCCTAAGTATGTTTTTGACAATGTAGTAAAAGGCCAGATGATGAGAGCTTCTAGACTCAATCCTACACATGAAGGTTTCTCACAGGAGATATCTGAGCTTAAGCATAGGTTAACTGAGAGATGTTATAATGAAAGTGACATTGATAGGACTGTCGTTGAAGTGAATGAACTCAGACAATCAAGGGCACGTCCTTACTTTTCTGAGTGGGATGAGATCGAATATGACACTAAAACTATTAAAACTAGTGAATTAAGGTTACCTTTATACTTTACTAAAGATGTGAAGCAGGTTACAGAGGTAATAGGGAAACACTGGGATACCCTCCTACTTGATAATGATGTCAATGACGTCGTAGGACCTGTACCCAAGTTTGTTTATAAGAATAAGCGTAACCTAAAACGCATGTTGTGTCATAATTTAATGGTCGGTCAGTGTATGCCTGATGTCCGTGATTATAACACCTCTCCTTGTAACGATTGCAATCACTGTCAATATATTGACACTGATATGAGTTTTATACATCCTGTCACTGGGCAGGAGTATTTCTTTCACACCAAGACGAACTGCTTGAGCTCCAACGTGGTCTATCTTGCTAGATGCATATCTTGCACAGCATTTTATATTGGAAAGACTTGTAGACAACTAAGGGAACGCATTAGAGAGCATGTGTACCATATACGTCTAGGCTCCGAACATAATGCCTTGGCTAAACATGTCATGCGTATGGGAATTTCCCATTCTTTTAAGTTCTGTGTTATACACAGAACAATTTCTAATGTCAGAGGGGGGGACATTGATAATTATACACAGGAATGCGAATTGAGATGGATCATTTGCTGTAGAGCAGATAGGTCCCCTGGTCTTAATGACAAGGTTCAATTACAGCCCATTTTACGTAAGAGAAAGTTGCCCAAGTCCAAACATCATTAAGCATTTGTAATTATTTTACATACATATATATATATATATATATATATATATATGTTTTTATTCTATTTTATTATTGTCTTGTTTATCTGAATATATGTAATGTATTCAAATATATGTATTTTAGGGTCCTAAGAGATATATTGTAGTATAGTTCCTTTTTGAATCATTTTTTATTTATTGGGAATGTTTAGCTTTAAATGCTCTGGGAATTTGAAAAAGTGTGGGAAAGTTTTTGACCTATCAGCAGTGATTTCCTGTTATATAAAGGAACTGTTTTTTATATGGAGTGTAATAGTCTGAAGAAGCCTACGGGTGAAAGCGCTTACTTTATGTGCAATAAAGAAGTTTTATACTAACTTTTGGAGACGTCGTACCTACATTTTTTGGCTTACATATCTGGACCTGTGCTTTTTATTGGAGAACATCTGCCATTTGTGTTCCTGTGTATGCCCTGGCGTTTTACTTTTCTATTTTATATTGTTTTATACTTAACACATGGGGTATTCCTTGGACTGTTGTATACTTAACACATGGGGTATCCCTTGGGCTGTTGTATACTTAACATGTGGGGTATTCCCTGGGCTGTTGTATACTTAACATGTGGGGTATTCCTTGGGCTGTTGTATACTTAACACACAGGGTATCCCTTGGGCTGTTGTATACTTATCATGTGGGGTATTCCTTGGCCTGTTGTATACTTAACATGTGGGGTATCCCTTGGGCTGTTGTATACTTAACATGTGGGGTATCCCTTGGGCTGTTGTATACTTAACATGTGGGGTATCCCTTGGGCTGTTGTATACTTAACACATAGGGTATTCCTTGGGCTGTTGTATACTTCACATGTGGGGTATCCCTTGGGCTGTTGTATACTTAACATGTGGGGTATCCCTTGGGCTGTTGTATACTTAACATGTGGGGTATCCCTTGGGCTGTTGTATACTTAACACATAGGGTATTCCTTGGGCTGTTGTATACTTAACTTGTGGGGTATCCCTTGGGCTGTTGTATACTTAACACATGGGGTATCCCTTGGGCTGTTGTATACTTAACATGTGGGGTATCCCTTGGGCTGCTGTATACTTCACACATGGGGTATTTCTTGGGCTGTTGTATATTTAACACATGGGGTATTCCTTGGGCTGTTGTATACTTAACACATGGGATATCCCTTGGACTGTTGTATACTTAACATGTGGGGTATTCCTTGAGCTGTTGTATACTTAACACATGGGGTATTCCTTGCGCTGTTGTATCCTTAACATGTGGGGTATCCCTTGGGCTGTTGTATACCTAACATGTGGGGTATTCCTTGGGCTGTTGTATACTTAACATGAGGGGTATCCCTTGGGCTGTTGTATACTTAACATGTGGGGTATCCCTTGGGCTGTTGTATACTTAACATGTGGGGTATCCCTTGGGCTGTTGTATACTTAACACATGGGGTATTCCTTGGGCTGTTGTATACTTCACATGTGCGGTATCCCTTGGGCTGTTATATACTTAACATGTGGGGTATTCATTGGGGTGTTGTATACTTAAGAGTATTCCTTGGTCTGTTGTATACTTAACACATGGGGTATCCCTTGGGCTGTTGTATACTTAACACATGGGGTATCCCTTGGGCTGTTGTATACTTAACACATGGGGTATCCCTTGGGCTGTTGTATACTTAACACATGGGGTATCCCTTGGGCCGTTGTATACTTAACACATGGGGTATCCCTTCGGCTGCTGTATACTTAACACATGGGGTATTCCTTGGACTGTTGTATACTTAACACATGGGGTATCCCTTGGGCTGTTGTATACTTAACATGTGGGGTATTCCCTGGGCTGTTGTATACTTAACATGTGGGGTATTCCTTGGGCTGTTGTATACTTAACACATAGGGTATCCCTTGGGCTGTTGTATACTTAACATGTGGGTTATCTTTTGGGCTGTTGTATACTTAACATGTGGGGTATCCCTGGGGCTGTTGTATACTTAACATGTGGGGTATCCCTTTGGGCTGTTGTATACTTAACATGTGGGGTATCCCTTGGGCTGTTGTATACTTAACATGTGGGGTATCCCTTGGGCTGTTGTATACTTAACACATAGGGTATTCCTTGGGCTGTTGTATACTTCACATGTGGGGTATCCCTTGGGCTGTTGTATACTTAACATGTGGGGTATTCATTGGGGTGTTGTATACTTAAGGGTATTCCTTGGTCTGTTGTATACTTAACTTGTGGGGTATCCCTTGGGCTGTTGTATACTTAACACATGGGGTATCCCTTGGGCTGTTGTATACTTAACATGTGGGGTATCACTTGGGCTGTTGTATACTTAACACATGGGGTATTCCTTGGGCTGTTGTATACTTAACACATGGGGTATTCCTTGGGCTGTTGTATACTTAACACATGGGGTATCCCTTGGACTGTTGTATACTTAACACATGGGGTATCCCTTGGGCTGTTGTATACTTAACACATGGGGTATCCCTTGGGCTGTTGTATACTTAACACATGGGGTATTCCTTGGGCTGTTGTATACTTAACACATGGGGTATCCCTTGGGCTGTTGTATACTTAACATGTGGGGTATTCCTTGGGCTGTTGTATACTTAACATGTGGGGTATTCCTTGGGCTGTTGTATACTTAACATGTGGGTATCCCTTGGGCTGTTGTATACTTAACATGTGGGGTATTCCTTGGGCTGCTGTATACTTAACATGTGGGGTATCCCTTGGGCTGTTGTATACTTAACATGTGGGGTATCCCTTGAGCTGTTGTATACTTAACATGTGGGGTATCCCTTGGGCTGTTGTATACTTAACATGTGGGGTATCCCTTGGGCTGTTGTATACTTAACATGTGGGGTAACCCTTGGCTGTTGTATACTTACCACATGGGGTATTCCTTGGGCTGTTGTATACTTAACACATGGGGTATTCCTTGGGCTGTTGTATACTAAACACAAGGGGGGTCCCTTGGGCTGTTGTATACTTAACACATAGGGTATCCCTTGGGCTGTTGTATACTTAACATGTGGGGTATCCCTTGGGCTGTTGTATACTTAACATGTGGGGTATCCCTTGGGCTGTTGTATACTTAACATGTGGGGTATTCCTTGGGCTGTTGTATACTTAACACATGGGGTATTCCTTGGGCTGTTGTATACTTAACATGTGGGGTATCCCTTGGGCTGTTGTATACTTAACACATGGGCTATTCCTTGGGCTGTTGTATACTTAACACATGGGGTATCCCTTGGGCTGTTGTATACTTAACATGTGGGGTATCCTTTGGGCTGTTGTATACTTAACATGTGGGATATCCCTTTGGCTGTTGTATACTTAACATGTGCGGTATCCCTTGGTCTGTTGTATACTTAACATGTGGGGTATCCCTTGGGCTGTTGTCATGGGGTATCCCTTGGGCTGTTGTATACTTAACATGTGGGGTATCCCTTGGGCTGTTGTATACTTAACATGTGGGGTATCCCTTGGGCTGTTGTATACTTAACATGTGGGGTATTCCTTGGGCTGTTGTATACTTAACACATGGGGTATTCCTTGGGCTGTTGTATACTTAACATGTGGGGTATTCCTTGGGCTGTTGTATACTTCACACGTGGGGTTTTCCTATGGGTTGTTGTATACTTCACACGTGGGGTATCCCTTGGGCTGTTGTATACTTAACACATGCGGTATTCCTTGGGCTGTTGTATATTTCATAAGTAGGGTATTCCCATGGGCTGTTGTATACTTAACAAATGGGGTATCTCGTGCGCTGTTGTATTCTTAACACATGGGGTATCCCTTGGGCTGTTGTATACTTAACACATGGGGTATCCCTTGGGCTGTTGTATACGTAATGCATGGGGTATCCCTTGGGGTGTTGTACACTTAACACATGCGATATCCCTTGGGCTATTGTATACTTAACACATGGGGTATTTCTTGGGCTGTTGTGTACTTAACACATGTGGTATCCCTTGGGCTGTTGTACACTTAACATGTGGGGTATACCTTGGACTGTTGTATACTTAACATGTGGGGTATTCCTTGGGCTGTTGTATACTTAATATGTGGGGTATTCCTTGGGCTGTTGTATACTTAACATGTTTGTATCCCTTAGGCTGTTGTAGACTTAACACATGGGGTATTCGCTTAACATGTGGGGTATCCCTTGGGCTGTTGTATACTTAACATGTGGGGTTTCCCTTGGGCTGTTGTGTACTTAACATGTAGGGTATCCCTTGGGCTGTTGTATACTTAACACATGGGGTATCCCTTGCGCTGTTTACTTAACATGTGGGGCATCGCTTGGGCTGTTGTATTCTTAACATGTGGGGTATCCCTTGGGCTGTTGTGTACTTAACATGTAGGGTATTCCTTGGGCTGTTGTATACTTAACACATGGGGTATCCCTTGGGCTGTTGTATACTTAACACATGGGGTATCCCTTGCGCTGTTGTTTGCTTAACATGTGGGGTATCCCTTGGGCTGTTGTATACTTAACATGTGGGGTATCCCATGGGCTGTTGCATACTTAACATGTGGGGTATTCCTTGGGCTTTTGTATACTTAACACATGGGGTATTGCTTGAGCTGTTCTATACTTAACACATGGGGTATTCCTTGGGCTGTTGTATACTTAACATGTGGGGTATCCCTTGGGCTGATGTATACTTAACATGTGGGGTATCCCTTGGGCTGTTGTATACTTAACATGTGCGGTATTCCTTGGGCTGTTGTATACTTAACACATGGGGTATCCCTTGGGCTGTTGTATACTTAACATGTGGGGTATCCCTTGGGCTGTTGTATACTTAACACATGGGGTATCCCTTGGACTGATGTATGTTTAACACATGGGGTATCCCTTGGGCTGTTGTATACTTAACTTGTGGGGTATCCCTTGGGCTGTTGTATACTTAACATGTGGGGTATCCCTTGGGCTGTTGTATACTTAACATGTGGGTATCCCTTGGGCTGTTTTATACTTAACATGTGGGTATCCTTTGGGCTGTTGTATACTTAACACATGGGATATTCCTTGGGCTGTTGTATACTTAACATGTGGGTATCCCTTGGGCTGTTGTATACTTAACATGTGGGTATCCCTTGGGCTGTTGTATACTTAACATGTGGGGTATTCCTTGGGCTGTTGTATACTTAACACATGGGGTATTCCTTGGGCTGTTGTATACTTAACATGTGGGGTATTCCTTGGGTTGTTGTATACTTCACACGTGGGGTTTTACCATGGGCTGTTGTATACTTCACATGTGGGGTATCCCTTGGGCTGTTGTATACTTAACACATGGGGTATCCCTTGGGCTGTTGTATACTTAACACATGGGGTATCCCTTGGGCTGTTGTATACGTAATGCATGGGGTATCCCTTCGGCTGTTGTACACTTAACACATGCAATATCCCTTGGGCTATTGTATACTTAACACATGGGGTATTCCTTGGGCTGTTGTATACTTAACACATGGGGTATCCCTTGGGCTGTTGTATACTTAACATGTGGGGTATTCCTTGGGCTGTTGTATACTTAACATGTGGGGTATTCCTTGGGCTGTTGTATACTTAACATGTGGGGTATTCCTTGGGCTGTTGTATACTTAACATGTTTGTATCCCTTAGGCTGTTGTAGACTTAACACATGGGGTATTCCTTTGGCTGTTGTGTGCTTAACATGTGGGGTATCCCTTGGGCTGTTGTATACTTAACATGTGGGGTATCCCTTGGGCTGTTGTGTACTTAACATGTGGGGTATCCCTTGGGCTGTTGTATACTTAACATGTGGGGTATCCCTTGGGCTGTTGTATACTTAACACATGGGGTATCCCTTGGGCTGTTGTATACTTAACATGTGGGGTATCCCTTGGGCTGTTGTATACTTAACACATGGGGTATTCCTTGGGCTGTTGTATACTTAACACATGGGGTATCCCTTGGGCTGTTGTATACTTAACACATGGGGTATCCCTTGGGCTGTTGTATACTTAACACATGGGGTATCCCTTGGGCTGTTGTATGCTTAACACATGGGGTATCCTTGCGCTGTTTACTTAACATGTGGGGTATCCCTTGGGCTGTTGTATACTTAACATGTGGGGTATCCCTTGGGCTGTTGTATACTTAACATGTGGGGTATTCCTTGGGCTGTTGTATACTTAACACATGGGGTATTCCTTGGGCTGTTGTATACTTAACACATGGGGTATCCCTTGGGCTGTTGTATACTTAACACATGGGGTATCCCTTGGGCTGTTGTATACTTAACATGTGGGGTATCCCTTGGGCTGTTGTATACTTAACATGTGGGGTATCCCTTGGGCTGTTGTATACTTAACATGTGGGGTATTCCTTGGGCTGTTGTATACTTAACACATGGGGTATTCCTTGAGCTGTTGTATACTTAACACATGGGGTATTCCTTGGGCTGTTGTATACTTAACATGTGGGGTATCCCTTGGGCTGTTAGCACATGGGGTATTCCCTGGGCTGTTGTATACTTAACATGTGGGGTATTCCTTGGGCTGTTGTATACGTGGCATGTGGGGTATCTGTTGGGCTGTTGTATGCTTAACATGTGGGGTATCCCTTGGGCTGTTGTATGCTTAACATGTGGGGTATCCCTTGGGCTGTTGCATACTTAACACATGGGATATTCTTTGGGCTGTTGTATACTTAACACATGGAGTATCTCTTGGGCTGTTGTATACTTAACATGTGGGTACCCTCATGCCCGTCTGTCACAGATCTCTCTCACAGTCCATCCACCTTTTTGCTGGACTCTCTCATTTCCTCTTACCTTCTTCCTATCTGTCCCAAATCTTCACTAGATTGTCTTCTACATTTCCACATGTGGCAGAACCACCATAATCTGTTGTGTTTTATCTTTTCTGCAATGGGAGCTGCTTTGGCTTCTGCTCTGATTTCCTTATTTTTTCATCTGTCCGACATTGTGCATCCTACCACCCTTCTCAGGCACTTGATTTCCATCACCTCTAGCTTTCCCATCTGCCCAGGTTTCTGTACCATACAGTAGTACTGGTCACACCACTGTTTTGTACATCTTACTTTTCAGATTCTTTGGCATTTTTCTTTCATATACTACATCTAACACTGTTCCAGTTGGCTGCAGACCCTCTGATTCTAGCTTCGACCTCCTCATTCAGACTTCCCTTCTCCTCAAATACCCCTCCCAGGTACTTAAATGATGTTAACCTGTTCCAGTATCTTCCCTTCTTTCTCTTTTCTCAGTTTCTTCTGATTTCCCCAATTTGCTGCCATTACCACTGTCTTACCTGTGCTTAGTTTCATCCCATGTGCCTTCAGTTTTGCATTCCACTCCCCTATCCTTTGCTGAATTTCTTGCTCAGGGTCTGCTTGCAGTGCCACATTGCATACAGCAGCTTTGTTGATCTGTTCCCTCTGACCTGTTTGCTAATATAGTCCATCACCAGTATGAACAGCAGTGGGCTCGCAGCTAAACTCTGGTGAACCCCCACTCCCACTGGAAACCTCTCTGTGAGGCCAAACACTGTTTGCTCTTGAGTCATTGGGTCAATGTGCATAGCTTGTACTAATTCTACAAATGTTTCTCTGACTGTGAACCACTGCAGGACTGCCCAAATCATCTTTCTTGGCACCTTGTCATATGCTTTCTCCGGGTCTAGGCATGCCCAGTTAGACTCTTTCCTCATCTCTAGCTTCTCAACTGTCTTTCTCACTGCAAACATCTGGTCAGCTGTGCTGTATGCTGATCAGAATATGAACTGATCATCACCCATTTTACTTTTTTCTACTCTGTGTATCCATTTATCAGTCACCCCCTCCAGAACTTTCATGTAATGTGACAGGCATTTGATACCTCTATACTGCCCACAGTTGTGGATGTCCGTTTTGTTGTTGTACACTGACACAAGTATGGTAATTTTCCAGACTTCTGGGATACACCTTTCTCGCCACACTGTTATAAGTAACATTAGGAGCCATTTCTCCCATATCCTTATGATATGTCCTATGACCTCATCTGATCCTGCTGCTTTCCCTGACTTCATTTTTCTTGTTGCTTATCTTACTTATGTGAGGGTGGGCTGCTCTTCTTTTCTTATCGTAGGCTGTGTCTGGGGCAGTACAGGTTCTGTGTTTTTTTTTCTCATTCAGAAGCTGCTGGAAATACTCCTTGCATCTGCCTTTGATGGCCTGTGGACTAGTGAGCAGGTTGTTGCTGGCATCCCTTATAAAGGGTGTCTGACTATCTTTTTTATATTGCTGTCTTTGACTTGGAACCTGATATAGTTTTTGTGTCACTTACTGAGTCACTTTCCAGAAGCTGGTACAGTGCCTCTGATGCCCTATTCTTTGCTATTGCAACTTCTTTCTTAGCTTCTTTGTTAGCCAATCAGTAGTCCTTCCTAGCCTGGTCAGTCTTTTCTATCTCCCACTTCTTCCTGCACACCTTCTTTCTTTTGATGAATTCCTGGACTTCTGCATTCCACCACCAGCTTTCCTTATGTACCTTATTTCCATATCTGGCTTGGCTACATATCTTTTCTGTAGTCCTAACACATGCTGTTTTTAGGTGCTGCCATTCTTCTTCAACTCCACCTATTTCCTCCTCTTCTTGGGGTGCTAGAGCCCTGATTAATTCTTTGAACTCTTGTACCTTCTCTCCAGTCAACTTCTAGGTCCTCGTCCTGGTCTCTGTTGACCTTAGAGCCTTCTCTGACAATTGCTTACAGCTGATTGTGGCAACCAGTGATTTGATTTATGCTGTTTCACTGCGGACGACTTTGCAATCACTGATTTTACACTAGTGCCCTTTCCTTGCTAGTAGGAAGTCCACCTGAGTTGCATGTTGACCACTCCTGTAGGTGATCCTGTGACTGTCCCTCTTTCAGAAATGTGTTGGCTACTATCAAGCCATTTGCCAGACAGAAATCTAGAATTACTTCTCCTTCTTTATCCCTGCTGCTCCACCATGCCCATGTCCTGTTCTGTCTGTCTTGATATGTGCATTCAAGTCACCCATTATCAACAACAGTTCATGTTGTCCTGCTTTATCTAGTAGGTCCTGCAACTGCTGTCTGAATGCACTCTTTTCCTCACTATCACATCCCTGCTGTGAGGCATAGGCTGAGATTATCAATACTGGACTATCTTTGCACTGGAGTCTGACTGCCATGAGTCTGTCATTAATTCTGATGATATCCCTCACTGCCTTCTGAAGCCTCTCTCTCACCACAATTCCTACACCATTTCTAGCCTGCCCTCCACTTGAGTAGTAGAAACTGGATCCCACGCCAAGTGGCTTTGCTGCAGTGCCCTTCTATCTTGTCTCCAGGATACACAGGCTATCCAGCCTCCTCCGTATCATGCCCTTCCATCTCATCCCTTGGATACGTAGGATATCCAGCCTCCTCCGTACCATCATGGCCTTCCATCTCATCCCTTGGATACACAGGATATCCAGCCTCCTCCGTATCATCATGCCCTTCCATCTCATCTCTTGGATACACAGGATATCCAGCCTCCTCCGTATCATCATGCCCTTCCATCTCATCCCTTGGATACACAGGATATCCAGCCTCCTCCATATCATCATGCCCTTCCATCTCATCCCTTGGATACACAGGATATCCAGCCTCCTCCGTATCATCATGCACTTCCATCTCATCCCTTGGATACACAGGATATCCAGCCTCCTCCGTATCATCATGCCCTTCCATCTCATCCCTTGGATACACAGGATATCCAGCCTCCTCCGTATCATCATGCCCTTCCATCTCATCCATTGGATACACAGGATATCCAGCCTCCTCCGTATCATCATGCCCTTCCATCTCATCCCTTGGATACACAGGATATCCAGCCTCCTCCATATCATCATGCCCTTCCATGTCATTTCTTGGATACGTAGGATATCCAGCCTCCTCCGTGTCATCATGCCCTTCCATCTCATCCCTTGGATACACAGGATATCCAGCCTCCTCCGTATCATCATGCCCTTCCATCTCATCCCTTGGATACACAGGATATCCAGCCTCCTCCGTATCATCATGCCCTTCCATCTCATCCCTTGGATACACAGGATATCCAGCCTCCTCCGTATCATCATGCCCTTCCATCTCATCCCTTGGATACATAGGCTATCTAGCCTCCTCTATACCATCATGTCATCCACTTCCAAGCTCCACCCTGTCAGGGAACCTACATTGATTGAAAAAAAATTCTTAGTTCATGTTTGGGAGGTTCATTGGTTTTATGTCCAGATTTTGCAGGATAAAACTATCCCAGGTAACCCAGGTTGGGCAACTAGACACTGGCCTGCCAGTAGCTTATTGAGCCAGGGTTGCTGGGCTTTATGACGGGCACACACTGGCCAATAGGGACAAATTCACCCCTCCCACAGTTAGCATGGGTCCCTGACGTAGGTCAGAGTAAGCCGGGTCTTCAACCTACTTATTACTGGCAATCTGGCAACATTAGTCAACATGAGCAAATCACCTAGAGACACATTTTACACTACTGAGTGGCTATCCCTGCCACGAATTCCAGTCTGTGATCCATGTTCTCCTATCCTGAGGATACTGCACACCACAATAGATGCCCAAAGTGATTGGTCTATACAAATCTTCCCCATATAGGGCACCATGTAGAGTCTGTGCTGCTGCCCACAGTTCTATTTATTGGTGAGTCTGAGAGGAGAGCACTCAGCATGTTTTTTGAAGGTGGGAAGAACCCCAGAGAGACACAGGGAGAACAAGTAAACTCTAGACAGGCATTTGTCAGACATCAGGATTGAACCTTGTAACTTGTGGTGAATATCTTAACCATTATGACAACTGATTAATCTTATGTATATATGACACATGGGGTATTCCTTGGGCTGTTGTATACTTAACACATGGGGTGATGTCCTTCTGTATCCCTGTTGCAGTATTCTTCGGAAAACGGTTCTCCTGTCAAGAATAGCCCAACATCCAGTCAGTATACCAAAACCTTTAGACCTTTCATGCACGGTGTATCACACGTATACTGCCCATACAAGATGTAGGGATTAAAGGTGACATATGGATGTAGATGCCCAGAACTTGGTACCAGTCTGAACGCCATCATTGCTCATTGGTTTGAAAGCCCTTGTGCTGTGTTGAATAACTAGCCATCATATAAGGACCCCGTTTGGTTCTTTGTTTTGTTCTTCTTTGGTCATGATACTTTTTAGTTACCTTCAGTTCATGCCATCGAAGGAGATTCATAGGTGTTTATCAGACTAACAACCACAAGTGCCTTTTTAAGCTTAGCCATGCATCTGAAATCTCTGACAAGTTCTGATACCCTTGATAAGTGTAAGCATGAGCCTGGGAGATGAACCATTTACAGGTTACCTGTGTCCATTATCAAACCAGGGATGAATTTCTGGTTTCCCATCCAATTGTCCAAGTTACACTTGAAATGGGTTAGGGAGGAATTCTGCTTCACATAAATGGGGAGCCTGTTCCATAGATGTGGTAGTCTCTGAGATACGTACCTATCTCTCCAGCAGGTCTTATTTATATCACAGGCAAGGTTTAAGTCTTTAGAACTGGTAATTATGGTGCTGTTTATTTTATGGGAATGCAGGAGGTCCATCAGAGTGGGGTCTGACAATGCCCTGTATGACAGGCATATATCTCCCCTCAACAGCCTGTAGGAGACAGAATACAGGGATAGGGCCTTGAGGCGGTCTGCATAGGACATTTTACTTATGCCCTGTATTCTTTTAGTGAGAAACCTCTGTGGATGTTCCACTTGTTGGATATGCCTGGTTAGGTACATACCAAAGGGGGCATTGTATTAAATGATAGGTCTGATGAATGCTGAATACAGTGGACCAATGACTTCCTTGGACTTAGATGCCATACCTTTGTTTATAAGTTGCTCAACATGGAATGATTTCCTCACCACTGTAGACACATGATGGTCAAAGGCTAGATTACTATGTGTGTCCCTAAGTCCATGACTGCTGGGTCAGCTTTAATGGGTGTGTTGTCAATATGATAGTTACCAGGGATGGATGACTTCCCAAAGGATATCATCATGCATTTCTTGGCATTTAGTTTTAGTCCATGGCTCAGACACCAGTTGTCTGTGTCAGCCCCTCCTGGAGCACATTTGTGTTAGTGTGGGATTCAGTCACAGCTCCTAATTTGCAATCATCTGCAAATTTAGTGAGCCAGAAACCACTGACATTGGCCTTGACTTCTGAGAATTAAATGCCAAAAAGGAGGGGTCCAAGGACTGATCCCTGAGGAGCACCACTTGTGACTTGCCTCTTTGTAGAGGTGGACTCCCCAGTTTTAACTTACTGGGTCCTGTCTGTGAGCCAGTTGGATATCCACTGGGTGACATGCGGGTTTGTACCTAACCTCTTGAGTTTGTCAACAATGCTCAAATGGGGTATTGTCAAATGCCTTGGCCAGGTCAAGGTAGGTGGTGTGAATGATTTTGCCCTCATCCATTGCTTTGGTGACTTTCTCAAGGGTGTCCACCAGGGAAAATGTCAGTGTGTGTGTGGGGGGTGGGGGCAGATTCTCCATGACGATTGTCAAGAACAGTGTCTTTTTGTCTGGGTGCTTCCCACAGCTATACGTCCTGCAGCATTTGCAAAGGGTTTGTACCCAAAACTCTTAGAAGGCATCTATTTTCCCTGCCATCTATCTTGTGAACCAGAGGATTAAACTGTTAGCCTAAGGTAACATGTCAAAAATCTTCTAACCCTGAGGTCCCACTAAGCAAGAAGGCCAAGAAATCTTGGCTGGATTCTTTGGCTGTCCAATCTCCACCGAACATCCTTCTTGAAGTGGGTGAAAGCTCTATAGGCCATCCAGTGTCTACATTGGATATCTCTGCCATGACCCCATCAGATGATGGCATGGAGCCTTCTTTTTGCACAGCCTCTGAGACTTTTCAGGTATCTGCTTCAGCCATCAAGGGGGGACCATGGTTCATTATCTTGGAGGGCCCTAGAGACATTATGCTGAATCTGGTCAGGAAAGAAATTCCAAGTACTCTTACCAAATCTTGTCAGAACCTCTGGTGTTTGTCACGGCTAATGTCCCTGCTAAGAAAAAGCATAACATTAAGCATACTTCTGTGTGCCCAAGGATCCTTAAAGGGAATGGCAGGTGTTCACTCAGGGTCTGTTCAATGTTTTAATGGCCGTGAAGCCTCCTCAAGGGGTTTCTGTGGCTACCTCCCTTTGGACTTATATTCCTTCCAACTGAGCTAGGGAAACTCATTACTGAGATGAAAATTTAGAGTCTGATGATGACTCCCTGTCCTACACTTCCCAGATGCCTTTTCCTTTGGCTTATGGCTCCGATGAAGAAGAGCCTGTAAGTCCTGAGTCTCTTTTTAAGGAACTGTCTTTTGGAGACAGTATAGCTAGAATGATGGAAGACTTCAAGTGGATTCTTCTTGAATGGCTGATATCCAAAAAGCTATTATGAGCTGTTTCAGGTGGACACTCCTAAAGCTGCAGTACCTCCTGCATTGACGGTTTTGTTAGACACCTTAGTAGCTGCCTCTGAGTCTCCTGATTCTCAGCCTCCTGTTCATGAGAAAGCTGACAGGTTCTATAATGTTCCTGATGATTGCCAATTCTTACTTAAATGTCCTTCTGCTGACCTTGCTGGGGTGCTAAGCCTTCTAAACTTTTTCCCTCTTCAAAGCTTTTGCTGTCAGATAAAGATAGAAGGGCAATGGAGAGAATTGGTAAGAAGGTTTATACTGCTTCTACAACAAAAACCAATGAAAGAAAATAGAAATACAAATATGACAAACCAGCACCCACAGTAGAAATGTTTAATATACTCTAGCGCCTCGGCTCACAATGCCTTCAATGGAGTAAAACATCAACACACAACCACAGATAAAACTGTTTGCAGTGGTGTTTTGGGGCTCCAAGATTTTGTTTTTTGGAATATATTGGTTATTGTGCACACTACTATTGCAGGTTGCCATATGTTCTAGTTTGGCCTCATCTTAAAATCGCTAAGGCATATTTATGTTTTATTTTTATTTGCTTGGCCACAGTGATTTCCACATTTATGCTTCTGGACATTTGTTGAATATTTGGGAACATTATAGTATGTCGCAATTTATACTCGCTTTTGCCTCAAACTTTTTAGCAATCTTCAACGTGGAGAATGGCGTCTACATTATCAGCGGCTGCAGGCATTATTTTCAGGGTGAAATACGTTTCATCTGGGACTGGATGTTTACGATTATTGAAGGAAATTTGATTTACCACATATAAAACTGTTTGTAGTGTGTTTTGGGACTCGATTTTGTTTTTTGAGTACATATTTCTTATTGGGCATACTATTAGTGTTGGGTCTCTTTTAACAATTGCTAATGGACATCCATGTTATATTTTTTTCGTACGCTTGGGTATAGCAGTTTTCACATTTGTGCTTTATGGACATTTGTTGAATAATTAGGAACATTATATTGAGCCATAATATATACTGGCCTTTGCCTCAAACTTATTATTTTCAATGTTCTTTTATATGTTTATGAATGATGTTGGTGTGAACTAACTAAATGACTTTTATATGAACGTTGGGACTATATGATCCTAACAACTATTTTTTGTCAATATCTTTAGAAACATGAGGTAGTTGGCAGCAGTTTTTGGCTGCCATACATATTCAGGGTAAAAATGTGCGGGGTTTATTTTTGTCCATTCATACATGATTGTAAACGATGGTGGGAACGCTTCAGACGTTCTCATTTTAACACGATTATTACTATGAAGTGAGTTTTGGGGGCTATATTATATTAATAGCTATTGTTTGTGTTTTCACAAATGTGGGTTATTTGGCGACATATTTTAGACATATAGGTTCCCTTATATACAAATGAACGATTTGGTTTGGGATTTATCTATGCTATACCAACAATGTTTGTGCATACTTTATACGTATTAGATACACCAGTCATTCATGATATTGGGGTTGGGATATATGCTGACTTATTTTGGATATCGCATTGCATAGAAATAGTGTGCTTATGTCACACAGTTACATTTGACTTGGAGCCTTCGTGTATTTTTTTCTCATTTTATCACCAGTAGTGTTTGGTTTAGATATTATTGGTTCATAAATGGGCTCATATTTTTAGAGGCTCATTAAAATTGTATATATAAAAGAATGTTTTGTTATATACCAACTTATTTGGCTGTTTTATTCGATGTAGAAGTGAAGGGTGACATCCGGAAGTGCTGTTGGATGTATGGCTCTACATTGGAGCGCTTTTACAGCTTGTGTTTAGAAATTCATGAATAATTTCATGATTGTATGAAATGTTTATTCAAAGGCTGGACGAAGAAGTGAATGCTAACGCCCTATCGCTTTTGGAGTATACACATTAAGATTATTTTTGGAGCTCTACAGGTTATTTTTTCTTTTAGGACAGTTTGAACATAAATTTGATATATAACAACAAACTCTTAAGACATGTTTGATCACTTTGTTAAGTTTTCATAACAACTTTGCTATTGAGTCGGTATATTGACATAGAGTATATGAGGGCTTCAATTTTCAAACCTTTACAGGGGTTTCAAACATTTTATTTAAAATGGAATGTTTTGATTTTGGTGCATTGCATTCCAAATTAGTCAGTTGTATTTGGAGTTAGCGTCCTATATTGCTTGTAAGTTTACATTTTTTGGTCACTATAAGAGTGGTAACATGGATTTAACCAATATTACTCATGGCCTTTTGGCTGACAGAGATGATATAAACATTTTTGATGTTTGCATATCATCAACCAAAGTGGGAGTTGGGGAGTCAGTCTGACTCTTGTACAGACCTTTTTACTAAGTTAACTAATGAGATGAAATGCAAATTCAGATTTGGCATCTTAGATTATTTAAAGCATGGTCAAACAATATTACCCCATGTGGTTTGAGAATCAGGACACAACCTTTTGTTAAGGGGGGGTGGATGAAACTTTATTAACTCAATGGTAACAATTACAACATTCATCTTCTATGAGATTTGTAAAGATTTTGATAGAATTTTATGAACGTTGAATCACATCTTTGACTAGAAATATAGGTGAACTATACACTAAGTTGCAAGAATATAAAAATCATGATATGTATCAAGAACAGGTCTCCCTACTCTCAGGATGGTTGATACAGTTAGAACAGGATTTAAAAGCCAGAATGATTAAGAAGTTTCAGAGAGATGTCAGAGACTGTTCCACAGGCAAACCATTTGCACTTAAGAAAACAGTTCACTTTACTAATGACAAATTGGACCCATTCCAGCTGAATTTTAAAAGAAAAAGAAAGATCTATATTGAAAAATACAAAATCTACATCTGATACATCAGGGGATAAATTTTCTTCCAACATAGATAGTGAAGGAACAGTTTTGCAAAGTTCTCCACCTGTCAAAAAGGGTAATGTGAATTTCCCTTTAGGAGATCCAGGCAGGGAGGGAGGAAACAGGAACAAGTTTGGAAGACATGTTGGCAGTGTTAACATGCAAATAGACAATTGCTTGAATGTTCATAACATTTCATATTTGGAACTCACACAAGTAAACAGAAATTGTTGAATAAAGGTATGGGTTTTGTCCCCAAATTTATAGTGTCAGAATTTTCTTTTGCACAAGATGTCATTGATTTCTGTCGCAAATTAAATTTAAAATTATATTTTGCAGATTCTGAGCCATATGTTGAAAATCTAAAAAATTTCAGGTTTAGGGCTTACAATTTTGTACCTCTCATGAACAAAAATTTAGCTATTTTTTAAAATTTGGTGTTGTTACATTTTTCGAATATTAAAAAGGTAGAACATTTTTAGGACAATATTACCAGGGAGGAACGCATGGCTTTATGTAGTTTGAGTAAGAATAAGCATGTAGTTATTAACCAGAAGGATAAAGGGGGTGCAGTGGTAATCTGGGATTGGCAAATGTATCATAATGAAGCCATTTGTCAACTTTCAGATCAACAATATTACCAACATACGGATTTAATCCTACTAATATATATTTTTTTTGCAATCTGATTTTTATTGCATTTTGTTAATATACAGATACAAATACAAATACAGGTCACACAACAAAAGCATATAGGATCGAAAAGAGAAGGTGGATATATCATATAAGTTCAGCAAAAGATTACAAGGGAAATAATTAACCTCCCATGTGCAAGTGTTTTAGAATTTAACATAGAATAGTGAAAGGGAGTATTGACAATTCAAGATATTGAATAATCACATGTAAGAGTATAAGTTCATAAACCTAATACCTATTTGCTTTAACTATCTACATTATGTACATTTGGCTGTCACTAAGTAAGGAGGTCTTAGCATAAAGATATTAGTTGTTTCTGCTGATACTCGGGTATAGGAGCATGGTGATAGGGTTTCTATTTTGATTCTTCAGGGGTTAGAGTGGAGTTGGTGACTTAAAATCGAAAAGTATTTAAACTAGGATTAATACTCCACCAGAAGTGGGGATATTAGATAAGAGGGAAGTAGGGATGCGGCCAGAAGAATAAGAAGAAATAGAGGAGTTAGAACGAGGAGTGTTATTTATTTATGAACTTCTATAAGGTTATTCCAGTATTTTTGGAAGTTGTTTATTTTCCTTTTACTTGTTGTCTTTAGTTTACTTGCTAGCACATATTTGATAGACATAGACTTGAACTCCTTCCAGGATGTTTTGGATCTATCTAACCAGTTTAGTGTAATATAAGTTTTAAGCAGCGCACATAGCGTCACAGTAATATGTTTCAATTCATATTTATAGGGACTCGGAAAAATATTTAAAATCACTATTTCCCAGGATAGGGTTGACTTCATGTATCCCATTTTTTCAAGTTGTGCTCTTAGGGAGCACCATAGTTTGTACACATTTTTACAGGACCAAAATATGTGGGATGTATCTGCTACCGAATTGGGGCAGGTTGGGCAAAGAGGCGAGGTATTTGGGTTAATTTTACTTAGGAATAAAGGCGTAATGTAGGCATTATTGTCTATCATGAACTGAGTATATATCAGTTTTTTGAAAGGGGTTAATTTTATTGTTGTGTCAATTGCCTCAAGTTTTTGGTCACGTGTTATTTCTTTGTTTTGGCTATCCCAGTACTTAGAGAATAGAATATTGTCTTGATGTTTAATTTTTGTTATTAATCTGTAGACATTAGAAAGCATTTTAGTCCTTAACAGAATTTGGGTTATTAGTTTCTGATAGAGCTGAAATTCTGAATGGGTTACTTTAATCTTGTCTGTAACCAGAGATATTAGGTATAGTATTTGTTTAATGATTATGTAGTATTTTTTATTGACTGCTAATGCAGCTATGATGGCTACAAACGGTAAGTCTTTAATTATATAGAAGTCCCATACTGTACAGTTCTTGATAATAGGAAAACTATCAAGATTTAACATATTGTTACTCAATTTGAAGTTGGGATTTAGATGGATTGGTTGAGCCATCACTAAGGAGTTTTTCAAATCAAGAGATGTTATCAGCTTTTGGAAGCCAATGATATTTTTTATTAATATATGGTGAATTTTATATTCTTTGAGAGTTTTAGGGTTAAGAAAGATGGTTGCTCTAGGTTTGATATTGGATGCACTTATGTGTACATTGTAGATTTTTGTCCATATGGGGTTCCAGACTTTATCTGAAGGATGGAAGTTGGTTATGTGTAAAATACATCTGGCATTTATTATATGGTAGTATGTTAGAAAATCCGGAAGGGCCAAGCCCCCCCCCCTTTATTTGGGAAGTGTTAGTTTAGTGTAACTAATTCTGACATTTTTAGGGTACCACACAAATATCCCCAAATGTAGTATTCATTTTTGAGAAGAAAGTATTTGGAATGCTTTGAGTAAGGGCAAATAAATGGAAAAGAATTCTGGGAAGGATATTCATTTTTATAATAGCTACTTTTGAGAGGAGGGAGAGGTTTAGATTCTTCCACCTTGTGAGATCTTCCCTGACTTTAGACCATGTTTTATACAAATTGTTATTAATTAGTTCCTGTTGGGGATGGGAGAAGTTTATACCCAAATATTTAAGTGTATAATTAACTTTGATCTTTGTTTCTGGAATGAAAAATTCTTTGTGGCTAAGCGGGTTTAGAGGAAAAATTATGGATTTGTTGGGATTGATGGCGTAATTTGAGATTTGTGAAAATTTGCCAATAGAGCTTAGGATTTTTTCTAGATCAGTTGAAGATAGTTCCAAGTAAATATTTAGGTCATCTGCGAAGGCGGTATATTTCACTGGTATTTTATATATATAGACTGGATGGTGGAATGTTTTTTGACTTAGTTTTAGCAAGAGAACTTCGAGATATAGATTAAATAAGTAAGGTGATAACGGACATCCCTGCCTTGTACCGTTTATTATTTGAATTGGATTTGAATTATTTTTGTTTATGTTTAGGGTAGTAGATGCCTTATTATAGAGGGGTGCAACCATTTTGATGAATTCATCAGGGATGGAGAAGCGTTTCATAATTTTAAAGAGAAAATTTAAGTTTACCCTGTCAAAAGCTTTTTGGGCATCAACCAAAATTGCATATTTGGGAGATTTGTCATACTTTGTCATATTGGTTATGGCTTTGATGGATAGAGTGTTGTCCCAAACATGCCTATTGTTCATGAAACCTAATTGGTCATGGGATATGATATGCGGTAATATATTTTTTAGTCTATTAGCCAGGAAAGATGATAGAATCTTTATGTCAAGGTTAATTAAAGCAATTGGGCGATAGTCATTTGTATTGAGGTTAATGTCATTTGATTTTTGTATAAAAATAGTCTTGGAGTTATTAATATATAAGTCAAAAATGCCAAATTGGATTATATGATTATAAACCTTGAGTAGAATGGGAGCTAGGACTTGCTTAAAGGCCTTATAGAATTCTGACACATAGCCGTCTGGACCTGGGGCTTTACCTGGTTTCAGTTTATTAATGGCTAAAATTATTTCTTTCACGGTTATAGGTGCCTTTAGTAGTTTCTTGTGGGTGTCACTTATTACTGGAAATTGTAATTCATCTAGGAAAGGGTCATCTAGGCTTTCTAAATCGAGTATTTGGGGTCCGTAGATTTCTTTATACACTTCTTGAAATACATATATGATTTCTTTATCTGTGAAGAAGGATTTACCCCATGGTTAATTTGTTTTATTGTGGTAGGTGGGGGTCTAATGTTTATTATCCATGCTAGAATTTTAGAAGGGGTTTGCACCCATTCAGCATATCTATGAATAAGTCTGGATTCCATAAGAGAGTATTGATTTAGGTGTAATTCGTGTAGTTGTTTTTGAAGGGTGATCATCTGTTTTTCAATATCTACAGAAAACTTAGTTTTCAACTCTGATTCTAGTCTTCTTAGTTCTGCTTCTAGTGCCAAGCTACACAATTTATATTGTTTCTGAATTAGGGATGCCTTTTGGATAAGGATACCTCTTAAAGTAACTTTAGCTGCTGCCCATTGTATATCTAGGGAGATATCTGACTTTTCAAAAGAGCTTGTTGTCTGTGACAGGAATTCTTGGATTTCTTGGTGAAGGGTCTTGTTGTTCAAAGGGTTAGGGTTAAGGGACCAATTTGTAGGGATGCGGTTCTCATGATTAGGTTTATAGATATTTAAGTTAAGATTAATTTTGGCATGGTCAGAGATAGTTCTATACTATTTCATAAGATGAAAAGAGTGCTGAGATTAAAAAAAAGTCTATCCTGGACCACAATTTATGGTAAGCTGAGAAGAATTGTAGTTACTAACAGAGGGGTCTTTTCTGAAAAGTTCAAAAGGATCATATAAATTAAAATCATCCATTATATCACTTAGAGTGTTAGTAATACCCAAAGGTTGTTTGCTGGATTTGCAAGTTCTGTCCAGTTCCTGTCTGATGTTCATGTTCCAGTCTCCCCCGACGATCATTAGGTGGTTATGGAATGTTTCGATAAGTGAATATATTTCATATAGGAAAGAGGACTGATGGAAGCAGGATCCATAAACATTTAATATATTAATATAAATTTAATACATTTAATATAAGTATTTCTTTGTTAAATAGTGGGGTAGAACATGTTAGATAGCACCATCTGTCTTTTGGATCTCCACCAGTGTCTATAATTGAGCCTCTGAAAGAATTTTTAACAATTATTGCTACCCCTTTGGAGACCGTGCAGTTCCCTGCAGCTATTATTTGTTTTATCCACTTCTTTTTAGTGTCATTCCCCCATTGTTCCTTTGTCATGTGCGTTTCTTGAATAAGAGTAATTTCAAAAGTAGATTTTTGAATAAGGTGTAGTACTAGGCTCCCTTTTTTTTATTTTGTAACCCTTTAATATTCCATGAGTCTATCAATAACATTAGGAATTTATTTAGTGGGTTGGTAGAGTTTAGATGTTATTGCTAGAGTTAAATGAATTTACATACAGAGGGGTGGATAGGTTATGTAGGAATAGATAAATAGAGTTCCAGAAGAAAAGTTTATATATATTTTTTTTTGGGGGGGATAAGTATATAGTAATAGTAGGGTATAATGACAGCCTCCTCTCTCAGACCTCCCCCCGTGCTTAGCCACCGTCTACTTCTATCTGATAGAGATAAAAAGATACTATTTACATAACTATATTACAAAAAATTTACAATATTCCAAAATCCAACTTACTACCCACACTTGAACTTCTTGCTCTAAATTAACATTTGTTATTTAGTTAATTAGCTTATAATGTGAGCCAGTACATGTAATTGGTTCAAGCAAAAGAGTTAATGCAAAACACATTGTACATATAGTTGAAAAGATTTTTTAAACAAAATTATTACAGTACAAGTAATCATACCAAGTGGACTAACATATCATTGTCCCCTTGGGGCAAAACAACATTTCCTCCCTACTCTGTCTTCGTTGAGGTTGCAGCATTCCTCAAGAAATGCCTTTCATGGAGTTTCAATAATGTGTCTTAATGAGAATAGTATGGGGGTAGAAATTATTCCATCATTTCCAAGATAAATTAGGACTCCTACCCTTCTACCAATGGGCACTCATATCATAGCTTTTTGGTATGCTTATATAAGTTTGCCCCACAGTAGTGTAGCGCATTAATACTTAAACAATGATTATGTGGTCTCACGAAAGACAGAACAACAACTTATCTTTACCTAGCAATAATGAATGTTTGGCAACCAGGCATTCTGTGTCTTTTTAAGGGTAATGCTGCTAAACGCCAGAAGTCTAAACCTCAAGATGTATGCACTCGAGGCTCTCCTCAGTATGGAGAATATCGATATCTGTGCAGTAACAGAAACCTGGTTCAATGCTCCCGAGAGCACCCCAGCACTACCAGGTTATACCTCATACCATGCTTTTCGGCCCCGAAACTCAGACCAAACCACAAAAGGAGGGGGAGTATCCATATTCATCAAAGATACCCACACCTCCAGGTTAATGGCACTGCACAAAGCATCGGAGACCATCCATGTGCAATTAACAGTGGGAAAAACTGCCTTTCAGTTTGTAGCCTGCTACAGACCACCCTCACAAACTCAGGAACACCACTCGGCTTTCCTGAGAACACTGGAGAATATGAAGGTCTCTCCAAACACCATTATATTGGGTGACTTCAACTACCTAAACATAGAATGGGAGCACTACTCAAGCCCCAACACCCTCGCCCAACAGTTCCTAGAATTTATAAACTCAAATGCTATGGAACAACTGGTCACCACTCCCACAAGAGGGGAAAACATATTGGACCTGATCATCACCAACATGCGGACTCTATGTTCCATACCAGAGGTATACCCCTCATTGGTAAGATCTGACCATACATTAATCTCACTGGACATCCATATCCCATCCCCACCCCCAGCCAAGGAAACCACGGTGAAGAACTTCTCAAAAGCAAACTTCACACTTCTCAAAACCGAGGTGGAATCCTTCAAAGCCCCAGGGCCAGTGGAAAATACGGCCCAAACCACAGAATCCTTTAAAAACCCATTCTATGGACACCTACAGGAATGCATGGATCGTGCTATCCCGAATAAAATCAAGACTCACTCCTCCAAAGGCAGGAGACCTGTCTGGTGGACCCCAGCCATAAATAAGCTATACAACAGAAGGAAGAAGCTACTACATGATAGAGCAAAATCCCAAAAAGGGAAGGCATCTCTGATCAGTACTAGCAAGAAACTACAACCCCTCATAAAATCATCTAAGGCCAGCTTCGAAAGAAAAATTGCACAAGACGCTAAAGATAATCACAAGGCCTTCTTTAGTTATGTCAGGAACCTAGGTGGCAACTCCCAGATATGCTCTGAGTTAGTGCAAAATGACAAAAAATACACTGAACCCACAGACATTGCCAACATCCTGGCAGACAGGTTCAGTGCAACCCCCCCAAAACAGCAAATGTCTATCCCAACAGAGTGTAGCCTCCCTGACATCACAGATGCACAGGTGAGACCTGTCCTCTCCAAAGCAAAAAACACAACATCAATGAGACCGGACGGTGTCCTGGGTTGTGTCTTACACGAGCTCCAAGAAGAACTGAACCCTCACATAAAGTCACTGTTCAGTCTCAGCCTTACTACAGGATATGAACCCAAGGAATGGCGTACAGCAACAGTGGTCCCACTCCACAAAGGTGGTGCCACAACAGACCCCGGAAACTATCGCCCTATAAGCCTGACTAGCCTGGTCTACAAAGCTATGGAGTGTATCATCATGGAACTCATAAACAAAGACATTGGGAACCTCCAAACACTGGATCCTACCCAATTCGGCTTTGTTAAGGGCAGATCTTGCCTCTTGAACCTGGTCGACTTCTTTGAAACAGTCACCAAGGCCATAGACGAAGGGAAGGTAGTCCACACAGGCTACCTGGACCTCGCAAAAGCCTTCAACACAATACCCCACTCGGGCATCATAAATAAGCTCACCAGCTTAAATATCAACCCCTATGTCACAAGATGGGTTGCAAACTAGCTCAGGGATAGAATCCACATGGTCAGAATTGCAGGTGCCATGTCAGACTCTAAACCAGTTACAAGTGGTGTCCCACAAGGCTCAGTTCTGGGACCTCTCTTGTTCGGTATACATTTCTCTGAGGTACAGGCCAACAGGGGAGGACTATGGCTGACCAAGTTCGCAGATGACTGCAAACTGAGTGCCATAATCGACTCGCCGACTGACACAAGCATCCTCCAAAAGGGTCTCACAGAGATGGATAACTGGTGCCAGAGCCATGGCCTAAAGCTAAATGCCAAAAAGTGCATAGTCATCCCCTTTGGGAAAAACAAATTACCCAAAAATTACCACGTAGGTGGTAATCCATTAAGCATGGAAGAAGTAATTAGGGATTTGGGGACCCAAGCAGATAGCAATCTCTCCTTTGGCAATCACGTTGCCAAAGTGGTTAGAAAGACCTTCTATATAGCCCACCTTATCATGAAAGGGTTCACATCTAGATCAAGAGAGGTCATTGTGTCCCTCTACTCATCACTCATCAGGCCCATAATTGAATACAATGCCCCATTTGGGATGTACCTTACCCAACACCTGCAGCAACTGGAAAGACCCCAAAAGTACCTCACCAACAGGATCAAAGGACTCAAACAGATGCCCTACGCAGTTCGGCTAAAGAAACTCCAGCTCTACTCAGTTGCTTACCACCTACTCAGAGGCGATCTGTGCCTGACGTATAAAGCCATGTCCAACCCAGAATTAATGGACATGCTCCACCTCAGGAAATCCAAATCCCTTAGAGCTACATGCTCCAGGGACTTAAACCTCAGCACAGAAATAAATAGGACATGCTGAAGGGACAGATTCATATCCCAGAGGCTCCCCTCACTCTGGAACAAAATCCCAGTTCATGTTAGGCAGAGCCCCTCAATGACCCTCTTCAAGAGAAATCTTGACTAGTGGATGGGAGATCATAGGTTTACCCCTGGGATCTCTTCTGTGTCCCTACTAGACAGAGACACAGTAAACTAACCTTAAAAGGGCTATCTTCTGTGACCTACTATACAGAGGCACAGTCAACTAATCTAAAAGGGTGATGAAGGCCAAACACACTCTGGCTAGGCTTATAAATGCCCTAGGGCAGATAGCCTAGTATCAACCTATGAACCTATGAACGTCATCTCCCACACCATTACAGATTTATGTCACAATATAAAATAAACAACAGTAAGCACTCATCACATTCCCAGACAATTGCTATGCCAAGAATCATTGCCTCAATACTGGCCACATAACAATCGAACCCCAGATTGTAGTTTGGTTTGTGCTATCCTTGCCCCCCTGAGTCATGGTATATACATAAATATACATACAGGCATACCTATATGAACATATAGATATATACACATATATGTATTATTACTGAACCACAACAATAAAGCTCCTATATTAGGTGTAGTCTACCCTCATTCAGATCTCACATCATGTAGAGTTGCTCCCTGTGAAGGAGATGCTTCATCTGATGTGCCTGGGGGAATATGCAAGTATGAGTGTAGCAAAATTGCCATCAGGATACAAGACTAGTCTACCTATCAGACACAACTCTGATCAAGAACCTTGATCAGCTTCATTGGTTCTGAACTGGATCTGCATTATTACATACCTCATAGAGGATGGTCTTATACCGCTTCATAGACACAATCTATGCTTAACTACATTTTCAAACAGCTTAAAACTCCTTTTCTCATGAGAATAGTCACATAACTTTGTATAGTATTCATACAGTCATATAGTACAGTTCCCCCATTTCTAAGTATTGCATATGGAGCACTTCTCATAACAATGCACCTCCCTATCCTGTTTACAGCCATTTGTTAATTGCCCACTCTAAGATAGGAAAAAAATATATATATTCACTATTAGGATTACAGTTTGAGGTACACACTGATAACATTTCTATTTTAGCATTTGGTCAGTGTCTACGAAAACATAGGATGCATGCAGTGGCACACAACAGAAAGCAATCCATCATGTTTAATACTATAGGGAGTGAGGACTCCCCTTAAAATGCTAGCCCATCCATTATTTCCTGTCTAAAGATTTCAGACAATTGTATCAGCTGTTCAACTTGCTGTGCATACATGCAGTTGCTGTCTGTTCTAACCGGAACTACACAAATGACCGATATCATCAGCAGTCCAGACATTTGAAGAAACAGTCCATCGGCGCTGCTCTGCCCTGAGCCGGGCTAAGTTAAGGAATTCTTAGCTCGAGAGCTTGTCCCTGATAGTGTAACATATACAGTAACATATACTTTATCTAGGTTACATATTTGTCACTGTAATTCAAAATGTTCAAGGGAAAAAAAAAAGGCTGGAAGAAGTAACCAGTTATTAAAAAACACATTTGGCATCTCTCTTGGCCGATGCACAGCCGTAGCATTTTGTGAGGTTTACAAAGACTCATTTTCCTTCCTTTAAGCCATAGGTTCTCAGTTATTTCCTGCACGGAGGATTTAAATAGGAGGGCAGAGTCTCACTTTGACAGATGTGCGTACACAGCACATTTTGAATTGGTACTACAGTAGATCAAGTGGTTTCCTGTAGGTGAGATTATCAGGTTACACTTGCAGGTCATAGGTCGCTCTATTAACAGGATACACTTTTTTGGCCTACTGCTTGGACATTGAGACGGAGAAGTGCTTTTAAGCAAGAAAAATGTGGAAGCAAAAGTTGATGAAATACCTCAGTCGGATCGCCGAGTTAAGGAGTTAATTTTAAGTCTGCTTTTTCATCAGTTCATTTGCAGGGCAGCAACAAGAGGCTTGAAGGTATGTGAGATCATTTATTTTTATTAAGATCAGTTTATTTAGTTTGATGTATGGATGGATATGTAATCTTTCTTGTTTTGTGCTTAGCTGGGGATTGCTGGAGTTTCACCAAATGCTTTGTGAAACGTAGATTTTGCTTCTTGAAGATTTTTGATAAAGTATGTAATATTTTTGTGCTGAAAGGAGAGAGTGGCTGGATACTTCATCTGGAATTTTATGTTTTTATTTATCAGAAACTTGCAGAAAGGCGATAATGTTTGTCTGGATTGTTTTATAGGAAGTGGCAAGTCCTGGGCAATTGTGATTTTTGATCCTTTCCATATAATGGATTTCTTTTTTTTTGCAGCTTGCAAGAGTGATTGGGCATGTGAGGCATTTAGTAGTTTAATGTAAATTTGTCTGGGTGTGTCCGGGGCTTATGATTTTCTCAAAGCCCTATGTATTCTCTCAATTGTAAATGTTTGTGCAAGATCTTTCTTTTCCAAGAAGATACCAAATATTTTCTCTGCAATACTGAGGAGTTGTGGTTGTTCAAACTTCTCAGGTAGGCCTCTGATCAGCACATTGTTATGCCTTGCTCTAGCCTCCAGGTCAAATATTTTTTGCTGCATGTCTTTTAAAAAGGATTCATTGGTAGAAATGTTTTTTTGAAGTTCCTGTAATTTAATTTCATTGTCCATCGTTCTTGCTTCGTTCTGGTCCAACCATGAAATAATTTGTTCCAGATTGTTACCTAATAAGGTTAGCTTTGAGGAAAATGTTTAAATTTCAGACTGAAGTGGAGTAAGAGCTGCTTTAAGTTCTTCCATTGTGAAGGGATGCTCAGTTTTGTTTTTCTGTGACTGTGACTGTTTAGGAGCATCAGGCTGTGTTTTAGTTGTTTTTTGTCTTTTAGTAGTTGTTTCTTTCTCTGGAGACATAATTAATGACAGTCTAGTTTTCGAGGATTGCGCATCCATTTGCTCCATCTTGATTGGATGTTTGTTTTTTGCTTATTTATTTGTGTTTTTGTAGAATCCTTGCAATGCTGTCCGGCCTAAGCACACGTGGCTGTAAGCACTGCTACATCACTGTTGGAATAAAAGGTCGAATAACCTTTCAGTATCCTAGATCCAAGAGAAATTTTTTTTTCGAAAAGTAAGTAGATTTTGGTTAGCTTATTTTTAGAAAATCCTTTCTTTCAATTTTTGATGTAGCAGCAGTAGGTGATTTTAGTAGATTAGCTGGTAGTAGAAAGAGCACACAGAAATCAGTGTTTCCTAGTCAGCGGCCATTTTAGAATCAATCCTACTAATATTTTTAAAGCTGAAATTAACAATTGTTTAACTTTGGCTTGTGAAGAAGGCATTATATCCAAGCATGACAAATACCATCTTACGGTAGTGAATCCTGCCAAATTTTTTATATGCTACCCAACTACACAAAAATTATGAAAAACCTCCGGGTAGACCCATAGTGTCGGGGCGAGGCTCCTTAACGGAACCTCTATCTGAATATTTGATGAAATATTTGAAACCATTGTTGACGCATGTTAGAGCACGGATTCAAGATACTACACAATTTCTAAATATTATAAATAACATAGAGTTGGAAAAGGGTTGGATATTGTACACTTTAGATGTCAGTGCACTTTATACAAATATTCCACACTGGGCTGGTTTATTAGCACTTGATTTTTGGCTTTCTCAAGTCCCCCTTTATCCCCCAGGGTTTAATGCATTTCTTTTGTGCTTAACGGAATATGTGCTCAATAAAAATGTTTTTTATTTTGATAATGTCTGTTATTTACAACTCAAGGGCACTGCGATGGGAGTGTCTTTCGCTCCCATTTGTGCAGACTTGCTCATGGGCTATGTTGAACATCATTTAATCTATGATATGAACCATAATTTATTTTGGGAGAAATAGATGTCTGACGTCATTATTTAGATGATTATTGGCTAATATGGAGGTCAGATGAGCATTATTTGAGTTCATTGAGTATATTAAAAATAAATGGGGAATTCAATTTACATTAAATTGCCATCGGGAGAGTGTGACTTTCCTAGATGTAGTTAAAGTACTAGAAGATGGTACATTAAGTAGCAATGTTTATAGGAATATCCCGTTTAATAATTTGCTATATGCCTCCAGTTATCACCCTCCCCATGTTATTAAGAATATCCCTAAGTCTCAGTTTTTAAGACTAAAATGAATATGCTCTACTGTGGAAAGTTACAATATTCAAACAGGTGATATAGCCTGCAGATTTTATGATCGAGGTTATTGCAAATATGATGTTGATATAGCCAGGAAGAAGGTCCATGAAATCAACAGATAACAAACTCTTTTATATAAAGACAAACGTTCTAGATCTGACTCTTATCTTAGATTTATTATGGAATTTGGAGGCAATAGCAGACAGCTACAAGAGATTATACACAAACATTGGGATATTTTATATATGCCTTCTAGATGCAGGTTTGGATATAGAAAAGGAAAACGCTTGGGGGCTGGTTAACCATTACAAAAGAGGCAAGATGGTATATAAAAGTTTGAAAATGACATTATTAGGAGGCCCAGTAATGGGCAGTTTTCCATGCGGACACTGCAGGTTTTGCAGTGGTCCCTAAACAAAACTCATTCATGTCCGTTAACTGTCCTAAAGTATACGATATAAGAGTTTTTGGAAACTGTAGTAGTGACTGGGTGATTTATTTGTTAAATTACACCTGTTCTGCCTTTTATGTTGGGCACACTTCTCGCCCATTCAGACTCAGAATGTCAGAACATATGAGTGACATCAAATGTCATAGAAATACCAAAGCTTTATATAAACTTCAGGTACTGCGTCCATCAGCTAGGTTTAGATTTACAGTTATAGATAGAATATATAAACCAAACACTTCTTCAGAAAACTTACATTCCCTTTTGGATTATAAAGAAAAAATGTGGATAATCACATTAGGTGGCCTATTTTCTTCTGGACTCAATGAACAATTGTGATTGGATTACTGTGTAGTGCACTATTTGATTATGTGTGTGTGTGTGTGTGTGTATATATATATATATATATATATATATATATATACTGATTGTAACATTAATTGTTATGCAGCACTGATGAAGGCATACTTGTGTCAAGTTTACAATAAGCATTACAATCACCATAATCTTCCCTATCAGAGGCACATGAATAAAAACTTAAATCTGTTTCACGATTCATTCAATTGTTGTTCCACAATTTTATTGTCCCTTTTGTTTTGAAAAAAATTCCATAAAGGCAGTTTTCTCACTAAGCAAAACATGTCTTTAATCATATATAACCTAGGCCTAACAGTAGGGAAAAACTTGAGGCCTAGGTTAAGCACTGCAACCTCACAATCACTTAATGTATATCCAGATAAATTGATAATATAATTATCATCAAATATAGTCACTATATCAGTTTTTTATTTTTATTTTTTACACCCTTGATGCTGCTGTTGATACAGAGGTTGTCGCTGCTGAAATTGGCCATCCCTATGCACTTCGTATGCATCCCTTCCCCCTTTTTTAGTGTTTTCTTCAGTTCTTTCTCTCACTAGCCACTGGTAACTCAGGGTAGTCCTTATAATCACTGGACCAGTCCGTGGACTCTTCGGTATACTCAGAAGACGCACACACACCTTCTTGCTGTACTTTATCCTCCTCCAGGACTCAGAAACAGGCATCCTTACATTGTTTACTCTGGTTTTCCACAAGAGGGCTGAACCTTTTTTGTAATCCCCCAAGTCTCTTAGTAATTTCTTCTGTTTTATACCTAAGAGTCATTTCTCCAATTCTGCTAATTTGATGTTAATGTCACACAAATATTGTTCTAACCTGCTAGCAGAGATATTTGTTGCTAGCACATCACATGTAGATGCTATTTTCTCTTTTAATCTTCATTGCTTTAATATGTCCTGTTCTACTAAAATGGAAACCTATTCAATAGAACATTTACAGGCTGCAGCGACCCCCATTTTCTAAAATTTCACATCCTCCTCATCAATTGTATTGAATGGATCTGAGGGGCTTTTGAAAGCCCTTATGCCCATAGGTATCACATCCAGTTCCAAATAACGCAACAGACAGAATATTAAAATGTACCATCAGTTCCTTATTCATCAGTCTTTCTAACTTATTGTATATTTGTTGCATTTCAACAGATAACATACCAGCTATGCTCTGTCCAATAGAGGAGAATGGGTTGTTGTTTATCCTCTTATTTTCTTCAGTAAATAAATTTTTCCCAGGGTTTTATATTATCCACCACAAGGTAAGTTGTACCTTGACTAGTAGATTGTTCCACCATCTGGACTGCGTACTGGTCAATGCTTCGTCAAGTAGAATCAAGATGTTCCTGCCTAAATACAATTCTAATGCTTCTACTTTGGCCTTTTGGATCATCAATTATCAGACCCACATGACCAGATATGTTCTGGCCCTGATTGCCCAGGCTTGTCAGGTCATTTCTGATCTCCCTGACTCTGAAGTAAAATCTTCTGCTACATCTATTTTAGGTGCTACCTCACAGGTGGCTTGTCACTCTATCAAATGTAGCTATGATGCTGCTGAGACATCTCTCAGAGCTGCTGCCTTTGAGTCTGTTGTGAGGCATTACTCTTGGCTTTACCTTTAGCCCTTACCTGAATATTTTAAGGCCAAGTTACAAGATGCTGCATTGGATAACAAAAATCTATTTGGGACCACTGCTGCTGAAATGTTTAAGTCTCTACAGGAAAATGGTGATGTCTTGCCAGATCTTAAGCATATCTTTGTATCCCCTATCCTTAAGTTCCAGAGGAATTACCCTACTAGGTCTGCTTTTGCTTGCAGACAGCCTTGTCAGGCCACCAAATGCAGGAAGAGTGGTTGGTGAGCTCCTCCTGCTAAGTCATCTCAAGCTTCTGTAGCTCAGAAGTCCCCTTTATTGACAAGCCTGTCTGACTGCTTGCTCCTCCTATGAGCCAGGTTCCCTTGTCCCTTTGCCTCTCCCTCTGCCTTCCAATCTGGCATTAGATTACTTCAAATCATTGGGTTTTATTACCCATCATTGCTTCTTCATGGTGTGGAAGTCTCTCCCTCCTTTATCAGGGATTCCTCAACTTCCTCTGGAACAACTTCCTCATTTCTCAGGGTTTGTTGGGTCCCTGTTGGACCAGGGAACTATTCAACCTGTCCCTCCTGTGAAGGCTGCCAGCCTAGCTAAATAGAGTTTTGTAGATAATTCTGTCATTTGTAAATATTAATATAAGCCACAGGCTTGTTCTCTTAAATGGAAGAAAATGGTGTTAAATGTTGAACTTCAAAAATGTAACCACACTGCACTCTGCTGGAGGAAAGATAAGTCAAGCATTGTGTAATTGTTTGATCTCAGAACTAGGAACCGAGATGTCTGAATGAAGGAATTCTTCCTGTTGTTTTGAGACCAGCGTTAATGGCTAGAATTTACAGGTATAATGGCTTTTATTGCTCTGGCTTCCTGACTAGCTGCAAGAGCAAAAGGGCTGTTACACTCTGAGTTTCTGTTAGCCTGGGAAACAGAGAATAATGATGTAATTTGAAATGAGTCAGGGGTACTGTGTTATCAATTTAAGGACAGAGAGCATTTTGCATTTGATTTCAGAACTGTCAACATCACCAGCACTGCCTTGCTCTACATGTAAGTTTATTTTAGAACTATGTTTGCTCTCAGATATAGATAGGAAACAGTAAGTCTAGTCTAGCTGTTTTCTGTATCAATGTCAGAACTTTTCTAATGTATTATTTTAAGCATTTCTCTGTGATCTCTGAACTCTTGACTAACACTGTGTAGTACGAAATATTGTCTTGTGTTCTTATTATTTATTATTAAATATTTTTAAACCTTTCAACTGTGGCTGTTTTATGTAGAGAAAATTTAAGCTCTAGAGTAAATTGCATGTATATAGTGATACTGGCCAAGCCAGTCCAAATAAGCCTTGCTGTTCATCACACTTACCATTTGGATAATGCACAGTAATAATTGGACAACTTTGATAAGGGCCTTATTAGTAGCTGATATTAGTGGTTGGTGGCAAGTGGTACTACTGTATAGTCTGGGAAGAACATAGCTAGAGAACCTCTGCTAGCCTTCCCCAGGAGTGTCTGAGTGTTTGTATATAACTCATATCTCAAAGTGTGTGTGTGTGTGTTTGTGTGAGCTACTTGGGCAGGGACACAAAGCATTGGTTGGACAGAGAGGGTGCAGGAGGTTTCAGCTTGACCACTAGGCTGAGATCTGAACCCTATAGCTGTGCCAGTGGGGAGTCTTATTGGGGATCTGGAGAGAAATGGAGAAACCAGCCCCAGACTGACTGTGATCTCTGTGTGCTCTTAAGGGAAATTGTACTTTACTGTGTGTGTATTTCTTATCCTTCCCAGTGTGGAAGCCCCTCACTGGTGTTAGTGGTGAGAATTGAAGCTCCTTGATTACTGGGCCAGTGCACGGGCATCACATATTAATTGTTTGGCAGTGGTGGGATAGCCACACCACATATTAATTGGTTGGCAATTGGCTTGTAGTGGTGTGGATAGTGAATTCCTGTAGCTTGTGTACAGTGATCACTGAAGGTGTTTTTGTACTCTAAATCAGCCACGCAGTGAATATTCAGAGTTCAGATCATAATTGTTTTATTTCTTTTGTGAGCTTAGTTAATCTGGGAGAGCAGGCATGCATGGCAGTAGAGGAGTATGGAAAGCTGACAAGGAGCCAGTTGGCTGAGATGTGCCAGGCTAAAGGACTGGTGCAGGGAAACCTGACTAAGGCAGACATGATTGCAGCTCTGGTCACAGCTGCATCGTAAACAGCAACCAGGAGGATGATCAGACTGATCGTGGAGATGTACAACACTCAGGGAACGGACAGCTCAACCTTTGTGCAGAGGACTTACAAAATCCATCTGGAGCTGAAGAGACTGGAATTGGAGGCCAGGCATTTGGAAATGGAAGCTGAGGAGAGGAGAGGCACAGGCAGCATGAAAAGGAGATGCTGACTCTTCACCAGAATCATGGAGGTAATGGGGAAGGGAGTAACCAGATCCCAGAAGCACAAAAGGTCAGTAAATTTCTTCCGCAGTTTTGATAGCTTCATTCATATGCTTGCGAGGGTATGTAAACAGTATGATGTTGACCAAAGGCTCTGGGTACAGTTCCTGATCCCCTTACTCCATGGTAAAGCTGTAACTATATTGTGCAAAATGTCTGACATTGACTGTTTTGATTATACTCTTAAGAATTGCTTGTTAGAATTTTTTAAGCTAACACCTGAAACTTATAGGAAAAAGTTTTGTGAGCATAGATGCAAGGTAGATGAAAGTGTGTGTGAATATGTTGCTGAACTGAGCACTTATTTTCATAGGTGGGTGAGTGGATTTCAGGTCACCACTTTTGAAGGTCTGGGAGACCTTTTGGTGAGGGAACAAGCCCTTAGCACTTTGCCCGAGGACATGAGGATCTGGTTAGCTGACAGACAATGTGCTACTTCAGAGGAGTTGGGAAAGAAACCTCTACCTAGCAAGCAAGTCATCCCTGCACAGGAAAGGGACCCCACTACTGCTCATGGGTCTAAAGGATCCCATGGTGGGTAGCCCAGACTGCCCCAACAGAATTTGCTAGTAGCAGGGGAAGCCACTAGTCCAGGTACACATCCAGGACCTAGGGTTAAATGTTTTGAATGCAACCAGTGGGGCCATGTGGCATACGGATGTCCATGCAGACAAGGTGGGGACAAAAGATGAGAGCCAGTAAGTGGGAAAGACAAAATGCCAACAGTAGGTTGTCTTGAGACAACAAGGGTACCAAACTACCACAAGAGGTTATATCCTGTCACAGTGAATGGCTAAGAGAGAGACAGTCTCTGACATAACCATTGTGAAGCCTGCAATGGTTACAGAGGAGCACTACTTGCCTGGGTGATCCAGTAAGAGCTTTAGGAGGGATCCCATTCCAAATACCTTTGGCTATGGTTCACCATGACTGGGAGGGTGGAAAAGGAAGCCAGCAAGTAGGTGTGTTTGAGGATATTCCTGCAGATGTCCTGATAGGAAATGATTTTGTTAGTGCAGTACCATGTGCTTGTGCAGTTACCCGCAGTCAGGCTTGGAGACAAGCAGGTGAGTCTGGTAGCCTGGAGAAGACCCAGACAGATTGCATACTTGCATCCAGGACTGGTGAGGTGGTTACTTCAGGGGGGAGCTACCCTGTAGCAGTAAGACTGAAGGTGAGCCACAGCTGCTTGTGGGTACTGATGTTCCCTTGGACAGAGGGACTGCAAGGGTAGAGGTGAGTAGTAGTACCCAGGCTGACAATGAGGCAGCACTGTCAGAGGATGCCAGATTTCCTGTGGAAGGGGAGCTGAGAAGGCTTACAAAGAGAGAGTTGAGAAAGGCTCAGCTCTCAGACCCTACATTGCAAGGCCTAAGGCAGGTAGCTAGTGAGGCACCTGATTCTCAAGGGAAAGGGGGATCTGTATACTGGGACAAAGGGTTACTGTATAGATAATGGTTCCCTGAGGGAGGGCTAGAAGGTGAGAGGGTACAGCCATTGGTAGTGCCCAGAGCCTACCATCTGGCACTTCTAGCCATTGCCCATGATATTCCCTTTGCAGGTCATAATGGCATAAAACATACAAAGAGACATATTATGCAACATTTTTATTGATCTGGAATTTCCAGAGATGTAACAGGGTACTGCAGGAGCTGTGAGCAGTGCCAAAAGGTAGGCAAGGCAGGAGCCAACGTGAGAGCTCCTTTGATGCCTTTGCCTGTGATTGAGGAGCCATTTCAGAGGGTAGCTATGGATATTGTGGGGCCTCTGTGTACCCCAAGTTCCACAGGGAAAAAGTATATCCTAGTGGTAGTAGATTATGCTACAAGATACCCAGAGGCAGTGGCTTTGCCCTCCATTGAGGCAGAAAAGGTGGCAAATGCTTTGTTAGAGATTTTTCAGTAGGGTAGGTTTCCCAAAAGAAATACTAACTGACAGAGGTGCCAATTTCAGGTCAGTCCTGCTGGCTTGTCCATGGAAGTACTGTGGGGTGAAGCATCGGAAGACCACCCCCTACCATCCCCAGACTAATGGTCTTGTTGAAAGGTTAAATTCTACACTCAAGTCTATGCTACAGTCATTTGCAGACCAGTTTAAGAGGGAGTGGGACAAATATTTGTTCCTGTGTTGTTTGCTTACAATGAGGTTCCCCAGGAATCCACAGGTTTTTCACCCTTTGAGTTGTTGTATGGGCAAAGGGTGAGGGGACCTCTAGATTTAATTTCAGATGAGTGGGAAGGTGAGTGTGAATCTCACAAGGAGTCTGTTGTGTCATATGTCCTAAACCTCAGGACAAAACTCAGGGAATTCATGGGCTTGGCCCAGGGGAACCTGGCAGAAGCCCAACAACAGAAAAGGTCTGGTATGACCAGAATACTTGATCTAGAGAGTATGCTGTAGGGCATCAGGTAATGGTTTTCATTCCTGTCAGACACAACAAGCTGCAAGCAGCTTGGGAGGGACCCTACAAGGTGGTAAGAAAGGTAAGTGATGTTAACTACATGGTGGAACTGCTAGGCAGGAGGCAGGGGTGCAAATTGTACCATGTTAACATGATGAAACCTTACCATGATAGGGAGGCCCTTGTGCTGAGCATTTGCAGTGGATTGCAGGAGGAGTCTAAGGGAGATCTGGTGACTGATCTCCTCAGTGAGGCTCAGACTGATGCCTCAGTGAAGGGGTAGCAATGTCTCAGCAGCTATCTCCTACCCAGATTTGAGAAATCCGAGCAGTGTTACAAAAGTTTGGGGACATGTTCACTGGGAAACCAGGGTGCACATACCTGGTGCAGTACCAGTTGGATACACGACCCCAAAGGCCTATTAGGCAGGCTGCTTATAGGGTGCCTGAGACAGTCAAACAGACTCTGAGGGAGCAGATACAGGAAATGTTGGAACTAGGAGTAATTCAAGAGTCCAACAATCCCTGGGCCTCCTCAGTGGTGCTGATGCCAAACAAGGATGGCAGCACCAGGTTCTGTGTGGACTACAGGAAATTAGTCACCCAGAGTCAGATGCTTACCCCATGCCCAGGACAGATGAGGCCCTAGAGCAGCTGGGTGGGGCTAAGTATCTTACAACCATTGATCTTACCAAGAGTTATTGGCAGGTGCCCTTGTCTCCCAGTGTGATGATTGAGGAGAGATGGGCGAAGGCTGCCAGCCTAGTCAAATAGAATTTGATATATAATTCTGGCATTTGTAAATATATGTAAAATACATGCATGTTTTCTTGAGTGTAGAAAAACACTGTCAAATGTGAACTTCAAGATTGTTACAACATTGCCCCCTTGCTGCTGTAAAGAAAAACTAAGTCAAGCCTTTCAAATTTGTCTTTTGAAATTAAAATGATTTTATCACATTCTTTGATCTTTAAAGTTGGTTCTGGTCAGGCTGGCTGAAGACATTCTGTCTATTGTGTTAACTAAGGACTAATTGCTAGAGTGCATATGTGAAATGCCTTTTAGTGTTGTATTTTCCTGTGCAGGTGTTAGCTTGCTAAATAATTTAAATAGAGTTTCTATTAGCCTGGGAACTCAGAGCAAGTGTCAAGATGATGCAATATGAATACTGGGAAAACCTAAGTGTCAAAATGATGTAATTTTGGGAGGGCCTTAGAAACATGTTTGTTAGTAATGTTTAAATACTATTTGTCACAAGAGACCAAAGGGCATTTTGATCTTGATATCCAACCTACCAGCACTCTGCTTATGCTCACATGTAAGTTTCTAGCACTGTGATGTCTTGTAGGAAGAGTTAAAGCTAGTAAAGATTAATTAGGTATTTTTCTTTGAAATCATACCTGTCCTACTGTATTATTTTAAGTTTCTGTGTGATCTGTGAGCTTGTAGATATCTCTGTGGTGTAGTAGTTTTGTCTTGTGTTTTAATTATTATTAAATATTTTTAAAACCTTCTACCTGTGGCTGGTTTGTGTAGAGATAAGCTCTAGAATATATTGCATATTGTAATAGGCCACTCTAAAGTAAGCCTTGGCTGTTAGTCATACTACCATTGGATATTAATATTGCACAGTAATAATTGGACACCCTTTTAGTAGCTGATATTATTAACTGGGTGGTGGCAGTAATTACTACTGTATAGTCTGGGTAAAGGGACAAAGCTGGAGAATCTGTATCAGCCTTTAACAGGAGAGTCTGTGAAGTTGTACAAATACTTATCTCAAAGGGTGTGTGTATTGTGTCAGCTACTTGGCAGGGACACAAAGCACTGGTTGGACAGAGAGGGTACTGGAGGTTCTAGCTTGCCCAGTTAGGCTGAGACCTGGACCCTATAGCTGTGCCAGTGGGGAGTCTTATTGGGGATCTGGTGAGCAAGGGAGCAGCCAGCCCCAGACTGTGATCTCTGTGTGCACTTAAGAGAAACTGTACTTTACTGTGTGTATTAGTTATCTTTTCCTCTTCTAGGAGATGACCTCCCTGGTGTTAGTGGTGAGGATTTTAGCTCCTTGATTTCTGGGCCAGGGCACGGTCATCACACCCAGTGCTAGACAGAAGTCAGCCTTTGTGACTCCTTTTCGTTTGTATGAGTTCACAAAGATGCCCTTTGGGATGAAAAATTCCCCAGCAACTTTCCAGAGGCTGACAGATCATATCCTAGCAAGAGCAGGAGGGTTTGCACTTGCTTACCTAGATATTACCATCTACAGCTTTTCCTGGTAAAAGTACCTTCAATATGTCAGGAAGGTGCTGGGCAGACTACAAAGGGCAGGGTTGACCATTAATCTCAGCAAATATCAGATGGGTATGGCAGAGGTCTCCTACCTGGGACATAGAGTGGGGAGTGGTAAGATCAGGCCAGAACCTGCCAAAGTGGGAGCCATTCAGGCATGGCCTGCACCTGTTACCAAAAAGCAGGTGAGGGGATTCTTAGGGAAAGTAGAGTACTACAGGAAGTTTGTCCCCAGTTATAGTGCCATAGCTGCTCCCCTCACAGACCTGACAAGGAAAAACAGGACAGATAAGGTAGTGTGGACCCCAGCATGTGAGCAGGCATTCCAGAAGCTTAAAGAAGCTTTGGGAGGACCCCCTGTGTTAGCCAGTCTGGATTACAGCAAATAATTTGTTGTGCAGGTGAATGCTTTGAACCATGGGGTGGGGACTGTACTTAGCCAGATTTCTTCAAAAGGATAAGAGCACCCAGTAGTTTATCTCAGTCACAGGCTCCAACCCAGGAAGGAATGCTATGCAGCTGTAGAAAAGGAATGTCTAGCCATAGTGTGGGCACTGCAGAAACTTCAGCCTTATCTGTATGGAAGAAAATTCACTGTAGTTACAGACCACAATCCCCTAACATGGTTACGCAGAGCCAGCTAGCCAAATGCCAAGTTGCTAAGATGGAGCCTAGGGTTGCAAGCATATATGTCAGTGCAGCACTGCAGTGGGATTAGCAATGCCAATGCAGATGGGCTCTCAAGACACGGAATGGGGTAAGGTATACTCAGACAGACCTAACCCTCTCAAGCAATGTTTCTCAAGGTTCACTTGAAAAACTAGCTTGAGTTCTCTGGAGGGGGTATGTGAAGGCTGGCAATCTAGCTAAATAGAATTTTGTAGATAATTCTGTCATTTGTATATAAGCCACAGGCTTGTTCTCTTAAATGGAAGAAAATGGTGTTAAATGTTGAATTTCAAAAATGTAACAACACTGCACTCTGCTGGACGACAGCTAATAAGTCAAGCATGGTATAATTGTTTAATCTCAAAACTTGGAGCCGAGATATCTGAATGAAGGAATTCTTCTTATTGTTTTGAGACCAGAGTTAATGGCTAGAATTTACATGTACAATGTCTTTTATTGCTCTGGCTTCCTGACAAGCTGCAAGATCAAAAGGACTGTTACACTCTGAGTTTCTGTTACCCTGGGAAACAGAGAATAACAATGTAATCTGAAATGAGTGAATGGTACTGTGTTATCAATTTAAGGACAGACACAGAGAGAGAGAATCAGAGCATTTTGCATTTGTTTTCAGAACTGATATCACCAGCACTGCCTTGCTCTATATGTAAGTTTATTTTAGAACTGTGTTTGCTCTTAGATATCGATAGAAAATAGGAAGTTTAGTCTAGCTGTTTTTCTTTATTGATGTCAGAACGTTTCTACTGTATTATTTTAAGCATTTCTCTGTGATCTCTGAACTCTTGACTAGCACTGTGTAGTAAGAAGTATTGTTTTGTGTTCTTATTATTTATTATTAAATATTTTTAAACATTTCAACTGTGGCTGTTTTATGTAGAGATAATTTAAGCAGATATTAGTGTTTGGTGGCAAATGGTACTACCATATAGTCTGGGCAGAAGGGGCATAGCTGGAGAACCAGTGCCAGCCTTCCCCAGGACTGTCTGTGTGTTTGTATATAACTCGTATCTCAAAGTGTGTGTGTGCCAGGTACTTGGGCAGGGACACGAAGCACTGGTTGGACAGAGAGGGTGCTGGAGGTTTTAGCTTGACCACTAGGCTGAGATCTGGACCTTACAGCTGTGCCAGTGGGGAGTCTTATTGGGGATCTGGAGAGAAAGGGAGAAACCATCCCCAGACTGACTATGATCTCTGTGTGCTCTTAAGGGAAATTATACTTTACTGTGTATGTATTTGTTAACCTTCCTGAAGGGGAACCTCCCTCACTGGTGTTAGTGGTGAGGATTGAGGCTCCTTGATTGCTGGGCCAGTGCACAGGCATCACACCTCCTTTTCAGGTAGAAAAAGATTTTTATTCCAGGATGTTTCTGGTCCTTCGAATAGAGAGCACTTGGAGACCTATTCTGGATCTCTCCTTGCTCAACACCTTTCTCGAGGGTCCTACCTTTTGGATGCTTACTCTTCACACACTGTTTTCTCTTATTCTACCACAGGCTTTTCTAGTATCCCTGGAGTCAAAGGATGCTTACCTTCTTATTTCTATTCACACTCTTTTCAGGCAGCTTTTACATTTTTCTGTTTCTTCCTCTCATTTTCAGTTCTGTGCTTTGCCTTTTGGCCTCTCTACTGCCCAAAGGTATTCACAAAATGCCTAGCTCCTATGATTGCCTTTTGCAGGCACCAAGGCATTCAGATGTTTCTGTATTTAGATGACCTGTTGTTTCAGGTACCTTCTCCCAGTCACCTGTTACAGGATTTGGATTTTACCATATCTCTCCACCAAAGTCTGCAGTTCACTATCAAATTTCAAAAGCCTGTCCTGACTCCCTCTCGGGACCATGTGTACCTGGGTTGCAGGATTCAGACATTACCAATGCTGGACTGTCTTCGACCTCCAAAGTTTTGTACTTGACAGCTTTCTTTCAGACTCTTCTTTTTTCTGCTATTTTAGCCACATAGTTTCTTCAAGCCCTGGGATTCATGACCTCTTCTGTTCCAGTGCTCTCAAATGCCACATGCAGAAACTTCAATGGTGCCTCAAGTCAGTTTGGCTTCAGCACTACCACCCTTTGGATTTCAGTGTGCCTGTCCTTTCTTGTCTGAAGTGGGCATTTGAGTGGTGGATTCAGCAAGTTTCCTCTCAAACAGGCCTTCCCTTTCAGCCTCAGGTATCTTCTCAAGTACTATCCACAGACACTTCAGACACAGGGTGGGGGGCTTCCTGTAGTCATCTGAAAGTCCAAGTCTTTGGACCCCAATCAGAGATCGGACCATATCAACATCCATGTAATGAGAGTTATGCTTCTGGCCCTTCAGGCTTTTCACCCCATGCTCTGTCTAGGCCCTTTGAAGGTGTACACAGAGAACACCACAGTGATGATATGGTATGTCAAAAACAGGGGGCATAAAATCTTATCTTCTCTGCAGGTTGGCTGTTCAGGCCTAGGGTCTGGCTCTCAGTTTTTATCTAACTCTTCAGGCAGTGTATATTCCCTCAGAACAAAATATAGTGGCTGACAACTTGTGCAGGTCCAAAACACAGGCTTATGAATGGATACTTCACAAAGAAGTGTTTCTGGACATAGTCCATCAGTGGGATATTCCTCAGGTAGATCATTTTGCCTATCCTCTGAATGAGCAACTCTCTTTTTTCTCTTCCAGAGTGCCATGGAAGATGGGCACCCTATTTTTCACAGAAGGGGAGGTTTCTTTATGCCATCCCTCCCTTCCTCTGCTTCCCTGAGTCCTGCAGAAGATTCAGCTGGACTCCCCAAAATTTTTTCTAATGGCTCCCTTTTAGCTAAGACAGCACTGGTTCCCCCTCTTAATACATCTGGCAGGGGCAGTCATCACAAGTTGCCTCATTGGTTGAACTTCCTCACACAGGGCAAGGAGTCACTCATTAATCCTCACTTGTCCACTCTACAACTGACAGTGTGGGTGATAGGTTTTTGATTCCTTTTAGGCATTTCTTTTCTGAGGATGTGCTTAAGATTTTTACAGGTGGCAAGAAATCCTGCAACCAGAAGTCCAAATGGAAAAATGTTCTATCTGCTGCCATGCTCTTAACCAGGATCCTTTTTAGTTGTGGGTCCCTCTTGTTCACTCCTATTTGTGTGAGTTGTTCCAGTCTGGCTTGGCCTATTCTTCTGTAAAGATCTGTCAGCTATTTCTGTCTGTCTGCCCTTGAATCCTCCTTTGGCTTCTCCTCTTGAGGTGAAACAGTTTTTTAAAGGGATCTTGCATCTTAGGCCCCCAAGGAAGCATATTCCTCCTCCTTGGGATCTCAATTTTGTTATGGAAAAATTGACCTAGGCTCCTTTTGAGCCCGCGGGTTCAGCTTCACGACAACATTATACCTGGAAGACTGTCTTATTACTTGCTCTTACTTCTGCTTGGTGGGTTTCCTGAGCTTCAAACCCTTATGGCCATCCATCCTTTTTTGTTTTTTTTTCCCCACAGGGACAGGGTGTCCTTCTTTTATGCTCAAGGTGGTTAATGAATTGTCCTTGAATCAGGAAGTCCAACTCCCTGCTTTTTTTTCCTTCTCCTCTGTCTGCTAGTGAGAGGGTCTCACATACCCTGGGTTTGCACAAACAGCACAAGTATTATTTGCATAAAACTAAGGTCATTCATAAATCTGACCAGCTTGTTGTTTCTTTTCATCCCAGGTCATTGGGTCTGGCTGTTTTTAAGCAAACCATCTCCTCCTGGACTTCTAGGGCCATTTCATTTTGTTGTTCATTACATGGGAAATGTCTGTCTACCATTAGACCTTAATCCATTAGGGCAGTTTCCTCTTCTGGTGATTTCTTCAAGGGGTTGGACACCAAGTCCATCCTTCAAACTGCTACCTGGTCTTCAGTGCATATTGTTACTATGCATTATAAATTGGATATGGTTTCTAGAGCTAGAGACAGCTTTGCTCGAACCATTCTACATAGTTTGTTGAGGGCTCTTCCCAGCCTTCCACCTCCCAATACTTTTTTTTACCATTTGCACTCTCCCTACTGTGAAGAATACTGAAACACTGATATAGAAGGACATAGTACAGCTGTACAAAATCTTACCAAGCAGTAGCTGTCCTTCTCTTCAGTGTTGCAGTATTTCATCACGCCATCCAACTCTCATTTTTCCTTTGGATTTTACTTTGACTTCTCTCCTGGCCCAGGGTCTCCCTTTTCCATCTGCATTTTCTCCTTCTGGATGTACATAGCCTTTTTTGTCCAATGGAGACTTCTTTTTCTGGAGCAATTCAGTTCTGGTTAACTGTGTCTGTATGTCACCCTTATGCCCTATGTCCTATACAGGGAGCATACGTGTGATGTACAGTGCATGCAAATTCTATAGGCTTTGGTATACTGACCAGACACTGGGATTTCCCTGGCAGGAGATCCCCAACTGTGAAGCATACTGCAACAGTGAAGAGAAGGAATCTAATGTTATGGAAAGATTTTACATAACCGTACTTTCCTTGGGCTACTGTATACTTAACAGGTGGGTATTCCCTTGGGCTGTTGTATACATAACACATGGTGTATCCTTGGACTGTTGTAACACGTGGGGTATTCCTTCAGCTGTTGTATGATCAAAACGTGGGGTATCCTTGGTCTATTGTATACATGACACTTTGGATATCCCTTGGGCTGTTGTATACAGGTTTATATCACATGATCAAAACACAATAGCAGCGAACACCATAACATCGAACTTCAAACCCCGAATGTGTAAAACTCCGAAAGCTGAGAACAAAACATGGAACACACAAACACTACACACCATTTCTAATGTGGGGGGCTTCACCCCCCACACCCTCCTACTTAAATATACCAACTCCGAGATCGCACCACAGTGGAGGAAAAAGCAAAGCCATGGAAACGGCCCACTGAATTCCCTCACTGTGAAAGAATATGATGTTCTGCGACTTCGTTGTTGTCAGTCTTAGAGGTTTTGGGTTCGCTATCATAGCATTTGAAGTTTTGCAACTTTGATGTTATGATATAGACCCGTTGTATACATAACACATGGAGTATCCACGGACTGTTGATTACTTAACATGTGGGGTATTCCTTGAGATGTTGTATAATCAACATGTGGGGTATCCTTGGTCTATTGTATACATAAACTGACAAAATGTGAGCAGGCTGTAAGTACTCCACACCACACTATTTATTGTAAGCACTTTCGTCAGAGACAATGCTCCAACTTCATCAGACAAAGACAACAATTACCACTTTATATACTTGCAAGTGGATACAATTAGACCACTTAAAATTAATGATCAATAAATTATATCTCTTAGGTCATGTGGGGTTATTTGAAACCTCTAAATCAATTATAAAATATAGACAATTCAGCTAGTGGAAAATGTATTCTCCATGTAAAATATATGTTATAAAGACCATTTACCAGATGTAAAAACATAAAAAATACATAAATACATATAAAAAATGGATAAGCATTAAAAATAGAAAGTTAAAAGTAACAAGGTATGATACCATTTCAACTAAACCTCTAGAAAGAGAAAGCACATAATATTAAAAATTAAATATTATAAATTAAAAATTCAAAATATAGTAATTTTTCTTTCTTTTACTAGGTTTACAAATTCATGTTATATACATAAATATATATGTGTGTATCAAAGACCAACCAACATAATTAAGTGGACTATTCTATAAATGCAATATTATAGTAAATATGACACTCAAGGTAGATAGGCAAACAATGGCCCAGGTCCCCATCAAAATATACTTATATAGTTAATTAGGAAAGATGTAAGTAAAGAACTAATCCACCAGCTAAAAACCTGGATGTAAGAGCTTTGTTATCTAATAATCTTAATATCATGAATGCTAAAAGGAATATTGCTCCTGATGAGTTAGATTTTATTAACTTGTTGAATCAATGTAACATCAGAGTCATGAAGCCCGATAAGGGCAGAGGTCTGGTCTTTATGGACCAATCTGAATATATTAATAGAATGGAAGTTTGTTTAAACAGCGATGTTTATGAGCATCCAGCCTAAATGAGGTTAATGACACTTATAGGAGGATTAAAAGTATACTTAATGATTTATTCCTTGAAGGGAGCATAGATATTGACACACTTCAATATTTGACAATGCCAGCACCTATAATGCCTATGCTTTTTTGGTCCCCAAAATTTCACAAGGACCTTAGTAACCCCCCATTCAGACTTATAGTGGATGGGAGAGGGTCTATTACGTATGCAAGTGCTAATTTCGTGGACAATAAGTTAAAACCTTTTATAAAAACTGAACCAGAAATCAGCCATGATTCATGGAGCTTCCTTGAGTACATCAATAATTTAGAATTTAATGAGAATTTAATTTTCTTCATGGTAGATATTAAAGATCTCTACACAGTCATACCACAAGAATTAGGTATTGAGTGGGTTAGAGAATTCTTACTCATGAAAGGAATGGATGGTGGAAAAATTTATGTCATCAAAACCCTTCTAGAGATAGTCTTGTCTAATAATTTTTTATGGTTTAATGGGCAATTCTTTCTTCAGAAAACAGGTATTGTGATGGGTTCACCCTGCGGTAGCAGTTTCCCTAACTGCGTGATGGCCAATTGGGAGAGAGTTCTTTTGTTTAATAACACATTGTTTAAAGATCATGTGGTTTGGTATACAAGATACCAAGATGACATGTTTTATCTGGAAAGATGAAGCCGCCCTTATAGAGTCTTTCATTGCAGCTATCACCAATTTAACTGAGTTTTTGGAATTTACATTCCAAGTAGCTACAGACTCCATCAGCTTCTTGGACGTACACCTGTCTAAAGACAGGGGGAACAGTAGATATAGGACCACCATATATTGCAAACCTACCTATCTGAATGCTGTTTTACATTTTACAAGCAGCCAAGGGACAGGTAATAAGGGCTACTAGAATGGTTTTGGGGGATGATGATTACATGATAGAATGTGAGTTGTTAAAATCTATGTTCCTCAAGAGAGGTTACCCACTAAGTTTTCTTGAACACATCTTCCAAGAGGTAAACATCAAAAGGCTGTCAGGTTATTTTAGACCTATTGTGCAAAAAGGTCATGAAGCAACATATAATGCATTTATCGAATAATCAACTCAAAAGAGTGTGAACCCAGTACTTGATACACGAACTAGATTTCCTGTTACTTACTCCATGGATTCCAAAAATATTAGGGACATTCTTTTTAGGAATTGGACCATAATCTTGGAAGACAATGGTCTCAACAAAATTTTGGAAGCAGCCCCACGTTTCACTTACAAGCAGACCCAATATGAAATGCCTTTTTGAGAAACAGAGGAAAGTACATAAAGGTTGTTTTGGCATGGCAAAGTGTGGTAGTTGCCCTCAGTGTAAATTTATTAAAACTGGCAACAAACTACATATTAGGGACAGAACCTATAGTACAAAAGGCAAATTTAATTGTGACACTAAAGGGGTGGTCTATGTAGCTTTGTGTGAGGGGTGTGCATCATATTACATTGGTAAAACCGAAAGAAAAATCAAACAAAGGATATACGAACACCAGTATAGCATACACAAAAATATTACGACAAATGCGTTGGCAAAGCACACTTTACATTACGCCACTCACAAGTTTGCATTTGCTTTACTACAACAGTTAGAACAAAACTCACGAGGAGGTCCACTGGAACACAAGCTTGAGGAATGTGAGCTTATATGACAAGTCCGCACATTGGCTCACATACCACCAGGCCTTAATGAGTATGTATCAATCAAGTGCCTCTTAAAGCTTAAAGCACTTGCTAGGTAGTGTTTTTAGCTGGTGGATTAGTTCTTCACTAACATCTTTCCTAATTAACTATATAAGTATATTTCGATGGGGACCTGGGCCATTGTTTGCCTATCTACATTGAGTGTCATATTTACTGTAATATTGCATTTATAGACTAGTCCACTTAATTGTTTGTTGGTCTTTGATGCACACATATATATTTATGTATATAACATGAATTTTTAAACCTAGTAAAAGAAAGAAAAATGACTGAATTTTGAATTTATAATATTTAATTTTTAATATTATGTGCTTGCTCTTTCTAGAATTTTAGTTGAAATGGTATCATACCTTGTTACGTTTAACTTTCTATTTTTAATGCTTATCCATTTTTTTATATGTATTTATGTATTTTTTATGTTTTTATATCTGGTAAATGGTCTTTATAACATATAAACTAATCTCACTGGATATTCACATCCCGACCCCACCCCCTGCCCAGAAAACCACAGTGAAAAACTTCTCTAAAGCAAAGTTTACACTCCTCAAAACTGAGGTGGAATCCTTCAAAGCCCCCGGGCCTGTGGAAAATACGGCCCAGACCAAGAATCCTTTATAAGCATTCTATGAACACCTTCAGGAATGCATGGATCATCGATCCCAAATAAAACCAAGACCCAATCCTCCAAAGGCAGGCGTCTGTCTGGTGGACCCCAGCCATAAACAAACTATACAATAGAAGGAGGAAGCTACTAAATGATAAAGCAAAATCCCAAAAGGGAAGGCATCACTGATCAGTATTAGCAAAAACTACGGGCACTCATAAGATTGTCTAAGGCCAGCTTCGAGAAAAAATTTCACAGGACACTAAGGATAATCACAAGGCTTTTTTTAGTTATGTTAGGTACCTGGGTGGTAATTCCCAGATATGCTCAGAATTAGTCCAAAATGACAAAAATACACGAACCCACAGACATTGCCAACATCCTAGCTGACAGGTTCAGCGCCAAACTTCTCCCCTCCCCACCAAAAGGGCAAATATCTATCCCAGCAAAGTGCTGCCCCTGACATCTCAGATGCTCAGGTAAGAGCCGCCCTCTCCAAAGCAAAAACACAGCATCAATGGGACCAGATGGTGTCCCGGGCGTCGTCCCCATGAACTCAAGAAGAGCTAAACCCAAACATAAAACTACTGTTCAATCTCAGCCTTACTACAGGATATGTGCCCAAAGAGTGGCGTACAGCAACAGTGGTCCCTCTCCATAAAGGTGGTGCCTCAACAGATCCTGGAAACTATCGCCCCATAAGCCTGACTAGCTTGGTCTGCAAAGCTATGGAAAGGATCATCATGGACCTCATAAATAAAGATATTGGGGACCTACAAACACTGGATCCTACCCAGTTCAGCTTTTTTAAAGGCAGATCCTGCCTCTTAAACCTGGTTGATTTCTTTGAAACAGTCACCAAGGCCATTGACGAGGGGAAGGTGGTCCACACAGCCTACCTGGACCTGCAAAGCCTTCGATACAATACCCCACTCGGGCATTATAGATAAGCTCACCAGCTTAAATATAAACCCCTATGTCACTAGATGGATTGCAAACTGGCTCAAGGACAGAACCCACATGGTTAGAATTGCTGGAGCCATGTCAGACTCCAAACCAGTTACAAGTGGTGTCCCACAAGGCTCAGTCCTGGGACCTCTCTTGTTATATATTTCTCTGAGGTACAGGCCAACACAGAAGGACTGCGGCTGACCAAGTTCGCAGATGACTGCAAGGGCGCCATAAACTCTCCAGCCGACACAAGCATCCTCCAAAAGGGCCTCATAGAAACAGACAACTGGTGCCAGAGCCATGGCCTTAAGCTAAATGCCAAAAGTGTATAGTCATCCTTTGGCAAAAACAAAGTGCCCACAAATTACCACATAGGTGGAAATCCATTAAGTACAGAAGAAGTAATTAGGGACCTGGGGACCCAAGTTGATAGCAATCTCTCATTTGACAACCACGTGGCCAAAGTGGTTAGAAAACCGTTTTATATAGCCCACCTAATCATGAAGGGATTCACATCTAGATCAGGGGAGGTCATCGTGCCTCTTTACTCATCCCTCATCAGGCCCATAATTGAGTACAATGCCCTTTTGGGATGTACCTTACCAGACACCTGCAGCAACTGGAAAGACCCCAAAAGTACCTCACCAAGAGGATCAAAGGGCTCAAACAGATGCCATATGCTGCCCGGTTAAAGAAACTCCAGCTCTACTCAGTGGCATACCGCCTGTTCAGAGGCGATCTGTGCCTGACTAAAGCCATGTCCAACCCGAATTAATGGACATGCTGCACCTCAGAAAATCCAAATCCCATCGAGCGAGAGACTTGAACCTCAGCACTGAAATAAATAGAACATGCTGGAGGGACAGATTCATAACCAGAGGCTCCCTTCACTCTGGAATAAAATCCCAGTCCAGGTTAGGCAGAGTCCCTCATTGACTCTCTTCAAGAGGAATCTTGATGAGTGGATGGGAGATCGTAGGTTTACCCCGGTATCACTTCTGTGTCACTGTTAGACAGAGGCACAGTATACTAACCTCGAAAAAGGGCATAGCAAAATCAATTTAAAATGGGTGGCGAAAGCCAAACACATTCTGGCTAGGCTTATAAATGCCCTAGGGCAGATAGCCTAGTATGAACCTATGAACCTATATTTTATATGGGGAATACATTTTCCACTAGCTGAATTGTCTATATTTTACAATTGATGTAGAGGTTTTAAATAACCCCACATGACCTAAGAGATGTAATTTATTGATCATTAATTTTAAGTGGTCTAATTGTATCCACTTGCAAATATATAAAGTGGTAATTGTTGTCTTTGTCTGATGAAGTTGGAGCATTGTCTCTGACGAAAGCACTTACAATAAATAGTGTGGTGTGGAGTACTTACAGCCTGCTCGCCTTTTGTCAGTTTATCAGTTTGTTTCTTTTTTGGAGTTATCTATTTTATACATAACACTTTGGCTATCCCTTGGGCTGTTGGATACACAACAAAGATATTCCTTGAGATGTTATTTACTTAACACGGGGGGGGGTATTCCTTGGGCTGCTGTATATTTTACACAGGGATAATCCTTGGGCTGTTGTATACTTAACAGGGAGGGTATTCCCTTGGCTGTTGTAAACTTAACACGTGGGATATTCCTTGGGTTGTTGTATACATAAGATGTGGAGAATTCCCTGGGCTGTTGTATACATAATGCACAGGGTATCCTTAAGATGTGTGGTAGTGCTTGGACTGTTGTATACTTAAAATGTGGGATATTCAGTGGCCTGTTGTATATTTAACATGTGGGGTATCCTTGGGCTATTGAATACTTAACATGTGGGGTACTACTGCTGTACATATTAGAAATTGGGTATTCCTTCGGCTGTTGTATACTTAAGACATGGGGTATTCCTTGGGCTGTTGTATATTTAACACGTGGGATATCCTTGGGCTGTGGAATACTTAACACGCGAGGTATCCTGGCCTGTTGTATACCTAACATGTGGGATATTCCTTGGGCTATTGTATACTTAGCACATGTGGTATCCTTAGGGTGTTGAATACATAACACGTGGGGTATCCTTGAAATGTTGCATACCTAACATGTGGGATATTCCCTTGGGCTATCTTATACATAACACGTGGGGTATTCCTTGGGCTGGTGTATAATAGCATGTGAGGTATTTCTTTGGCTGTTCAATACTTAACGCATGGAGTACTCCCTTGGGCTGTTGTATACTTAACACATGGGGTATACTTGGGCTGTTGTATAGTTAACATGTGGGATAGTCCTTGTTCTGTTTTATACTGTTGTATATTTAGCCCATGGGGTATTCTTGAGCTTCTGTATATGTGGGGTATTTCTTGGGCTGTTGTATAATTAACACATGGGGTATTCCTTAGGTTACTGTATACTTAACACGTAGGGTATTCCTTTGGCTGCTGAATACTTAACACGTGGGGTAGGTATCCTGGCCTTTTGTATACCTAACACATGGGGTATTTGTCAGGCTGCTATATACTTAACAAGCGGGGTATTCTTGGGGCATTGTATACATAACACATGGAGTATCCTTGGGGTGTTGTATACATAATACTTGGGGTATTCCCTTGGGCTGCTGCAGTCTTAACAAGTGGTGTATCCTTGGGCTGCTGTATACGTAACATCTGGGGCATCCTTGGGGTTTGTATACTTAACATGGAGCTGTGGGCAGCAGCACAGACTCTAGATGGTGCCCTATAGAGTGAAGAGTTGTACAGACCAACCACTTTGGGCATTTACTGTGGTGTGCAATATCCTCAAGACAGGAGAAAACAGATCACAGACTGCATGCCATGGCAGGGCTAGCCACTCAACAGTGTAAAATATGGCTCTAGGTGATTTGGTCATGTTGAGTAATGTCCCCAAAATTGGCATGGGTTGTTACCGGTGATAAGTGGGTTGAGGATATGGCCTTCTCTGACCTACACCAGGGATCCTTGCAAACGGTGGGAGGGGTATATTGTGCCCCCTATTGGCCAATGTGTGCCTGCCATAAAGCCCAGCAGCCCTGGGTCAATAAGCTACTGCCTGGTCGGTGTCTAGTTGACCAGCCTGGGTTACCTGGGATAGCTCTGTTGAGCGAAAACTGGACGTAAAACCAACCAACCTGCCAAAAATGAACTGAGAATTGCTACGCTTAATGTAGGTTTACTGACAGGATGCAGCTTGGAAGTGGATAACATGATGATACAGAGGAGGCTGGACATCCTTTGTATCCAACAGAGAAGATGGAAGGGCAGTGCAGCAAAGCCACTTAACTTGGTATCCAGACTCTCCTACTCAGGAGAGGGACAAGGTAGAAATGGTGTAAGAATTGTGAGTGAGAGGCTTCAGAAGACAGTGAGGGATATCATCAGAATTAATGACAGAAACATGGCAATCAGACTGCAGTGTAATGACAGGGCAGTATTCATAATCTCAGTCTATGCCCCACAGCAGGGCTGTGATAGGAAAAGAGTGCATTCAGACAGCAGTTGCTGGACCTAATAGATAAAGCAGGACAACATGAATTGGTGTTGATAATGGGTGACTTGAATGCACATATCGGGACAAACAGAATAGGATATAAAGACTGCCTGGGTCCACATGGGTGGGGCAACAGGAATAAAGAAGGAGAAGCCATTCTAGACTTCTGTCTGGCAAATGGCTTGATAGTAGCCAACACATGGTTCAGAGAGAGAGAGAGTCAGAAGATCACATACAAGAGTAGCCAACATGTAACTCAGGTAGACTTCCTCCTAGTAAGGAAAAGGCACTGGGGTAGAATCCATGACTGCAAAGTCATCCCCAGTGAAACAGTTGGCCCACAGCATAAACCACTAGTTGCCACAATCAGCTGCAAGCAGAGGTCAGGGAAGGCTATAAGGTCAACAAAGACCAGGCTGAAGACCTAGAAGTTGACTGGAGAGAAAGTACAACAGTTCAATGAATTACTCAGGGCTCTAGCACCCAAAGAAGAGGAGGAAATAGGTGGTTTTAGACAAGAAAGGTAGCACCTAAAAACAGCATGTATTTGGAATACAGAAAATATATGGGGCAGAGCCAGGTATGGAAATAAGGTACATAAGGAAAGATGGTGGTGGAGTGCAGAAGTCCAGGAAGTCATCAAAAGAAAGAAGGAGTGCAGGAAGAAGTGAGAGATAGAAAAGACTGACCAGGTTAGGAAGGACTACAAGCTAAGAAAGAAGTTGCAGTAGCAAAGAACAGGGCATGTGAGGCAGTCTACCAACTTCTGGAAAGTGACTCAGCAAGGGGCACAAAGAAACTATACCAGGTTGCAAGGCAAAGACAGAAAGATAAAGAAGATAGTCAGACACCCTTCATAAGGGATTCCAGCAACAACCTGCTCACCAGTCCACAGGACATCAAAGGCAGATGGAAGGGGTATTTCCTGCAGCTTCTGAATGAAGAAAACCCTACAGAAGCTGTACTGCCCCAGAAACAGCCTACAATGACAGAAGAAGAGGAGTCCACCCTAGAAGAAGTAAGAACAGCACTAAGGAAGATGAAGTGAGGGAAAGCAGCAGGCTCAGATGAGGTCACAGCAGCTATGATAAAGATTTTGGGTGAGATAGGGGAGAAAACGGCTCCTGAGGGTACTAATAGCAGTGTGGAGAGAAAGGTGTATCCCAGATGACTGGAGAATAAGCATACTCATGCCAGTGTACAAGAACAAAGGGGACAGCCATAACTGTGGGTAGTACAGAGGCATCAAACTCCTATCACATTGCATGAAAGTTCTGGAGAGGGTGATTGATAAACAGATACATAGAGTAGTAGAAAGTAAGATGGGAGATGAGTAGTTTGGATTCAGATCAGGATGCAGCACAATTGACCCAATGTCTGCAGTAAGACAGATTCTTGGGAAGAAGCTAGAGATGAGGAAAGAGTCCAACTGGGCATTCCTACATTTGTCGAAAGTATATGACAATGTCCCAAGAAAGCTGATCTGGGCAGTACTGCAGTGGTTTCAAGTCCCAGAAACATTGGAAGAATTAGTGTAGGTTATGTACAAGGACCCAATGACTCAAGTACGAACAGTGTTCAGCCTCACAGAGGAGTTCGCAGTGGGAGTGGGTGTACACCACGGTTCAGCTCTGAGCCCACTGCTGTTCATACTGGTAATGGACTACATCAGCAAACAGGTTGGAGGGGACATATTAACAAAGTTGCTGTATGCAGATGATGTGACAGTACAGGCAGACTCTGAGCAAGAACTTCTGCAAAAGGATAGGAGAATGGAATGCAAAACTGAAGGCACATGGGATGAAACTAAGCACAGATAAGACAGTGGTAATGGCAGCAGATTGGGGAAATCAGAAGAAGCTGAAAATAGACAAAGAAGGGAAAATAGTGGAACAGGTAAACAGCTTCAAGTAACTGGGAGGGGTGGTTGCGGAGAAGGGAAGTCTGAATGAAGAGGTCATAGCTAGAATCAGATGGGTTGCAGCCAACTGGCATAGAGTGTTAGATAAAATCTATGACAGAAGAATGCCAAAGAAGCTGAAAAGTAAGGTGTACAAGACAGTGGTGTGACCAGTACTACTGTAAGGTACAGAAACCTGGGCAGTAAAGGCAGAACAGTTGAAGAAGCTAGAGGTGATGGAAATGAAGTGCCTGAGAAGGGTGGTAGGATGCACACTGTAGGACAGACAAAGAAATGAGGACATAAGAGCAGAAGCCAAAGTAGCTCCTATTGCAGAAAAGATCAAAGAGAACAGATTATGATGGTTTGGACAAGTGCAGAAAAGCAGAAGGCAGTCTGGTGAGGGAGATTTGGGACAGACAGGAAGAAGGTAAGAGGAAGTGAGGATGTCCTGCAAAGAGGTGAATGGATTGTGTGAAAGAAGATCTGCGACAGTCAGACATGAGTGGTGAAGAAGGCAGGAGTGCGGCACTAAATCAAGAGAGTTGGTGACAGTTAACATGATACCCTGACCTTATGTAGAAAAAAAAATGGGAAAAATGGGGGGGCTGATGATGATGATTATATTCCTTGGGCTTTTGCACTGTTAACATGTGGGGTGTCCTTGGGCTGTTGCATACTTAACACACTGGGTATCCTTGGGCTACTGTTTACTTACAAAATGGGGTATTCCTTGGGTGGGTATCCTTGGGTTATTGTATACTTAAAACATGAGGTATTCCTTGGGCTGTCGAATACTTAACATATGGGGTACTCCCTCGGGCTGTTGTTTTACTGTTGTATACTTAATACATGGGGTATTCCCTTCAGCTGTTGTATACATAACACATGGGGTATCCTTGGGCTGTTATATATTTTACACACAGGGTTATTTCCTGGTCTGTTGCATGCTTAACACATATGGTGTTCCTTGAGCTGTTTTATACTTAACATGTGGGGTATTCCCTTGGGCTGTTTTATACATAATATGTGGGGCATCCTTGAGCTGTTTTATATTTAACAGATCAGGTATTCCCTTGTGCTGTTGTTTACTTAATAAGTGAGGTATTCCTTTGTGCTGTTGTATTCTTAACAAGTGGGGTATCCTTGGGCTGTTGTATACTTAAAACATAGGGTATCCTTGGGCTGTTGTATACTTAACACATGGGGTATTCCCTTGGGCTGTTGCACAATTAACATGTAGAGTATCTTTGGGCTGTTGTATATTTAACACATGGCGTTTCCTTAGGCTGTTGTATACTCAACATGTGGGGTATTTCTTGGGCTGTTCTATACTTAACACATAGGATATTTCTTTGGCTGTTGTATAGTTAACACGTGAGGTATTCCTTGTTCTGTTTTATACTGTTGTATACTTAACATGTGGGGTATCCTTGGGCTTTTGTATACATAACATGTGGGGTATTCCTTGGCCTTTTGTATACTTAACATGTTGGTTGTTCCTTGCGGTGTTGTCTACTTAAATCCTTGTACTTCTGTATAATTCACACATAGGGTATTTCTTGGGCTGTTGTATACTTAACTTGTGGGGCATTCCTTGGGCTGGGCTGTTGCATACTTAGCACATGGTGTATCCCTTGGGCTGTTGTATACTTAACTTGTGGGGCATCATTGGGCTGTTGTATACTTAACTTGTAAGATATTCCTTGGACTGTTGTATACGTAACACATGGGGTATCCCCTGGGCTGTTGTAGACTTCACAAATGGGGTATTTCCATAAGCTGCTGTATACTTAACACTTGGGGTATCCCTGGGCTTTTGTATACTTAACACATTAGACATTCCTTGGGCTGTTATACACTTAACACGTGGGGTATTCCTTGGGATACTGTATTCTTAACTTAAGGGGTATTCCTTGGGCTGCTGTATACTTAACACATGGGGTAATCCCTTAGGCTGTTTTATACTTAAATGTGGGGAATTCTATGAGCTGTTGTATATATAACATAGTTACTCCCTTGGGCAGCTGTATACTTACCACGTGGGATATTCCTTGGGCTGCGGTATACTTAAGATGGGGGGTATCCTGGGGCTGCTGTATAAATAACACATGGGGTATTTCCTTCAGCTGTTTTATACTTAATATGTGGGGTATTTCCTGGGCCATTGTCTCCTTAACACATGGGGTATTCCTTGGGCCATTGTCTCCTTAACACATGGGGTATCCCTTGGGCCATTGTCTCCTTAACACATGGGGTATCCCTTGGGCCATTGTCTCCTTAACACATGGGGTATTCCTTGGGCCATTGTCTCCTTAACACATGGGGTATTCCTTGGGCCATTGTCTCCTTAACACATGGGGTATCCCTTGGGCCATTGTCTCCTTAACACATGGGGTATTCCTTGGGCCATTGTCTCCTTAACACATGGGGTATTCCTTGGGCCATTGTCTCCTTAACACATGGGGTATCCCTTGGGCCATTGTCTCCTTAACACATGGAGTATCCCTTGGGCCATTGTCTCCTTAACACATGGGGTATTCCTTGGGCCATTGTCTCCTTAACACATGGGGTATCCCTTGGGCCATTGTCTCTTTAACACATGGGGTATCCCTTGGGCCATTGTCTCCTTAACACATGGGGTATTCCTTGGGCCATTGTCTCCTTAACACATGGGGTATCCTTGGGCCATTGTCTCCTTAACACATGGGGTATTCCTTGGGCCATTGTCTCCTTAACACATGGGGTATCCCTTGGGCCATTGTCTCCTTAACACATGGGGTATTCCTTGGGCCATTGTCTCCTTAACACATGGGGTATCCCTTGGGCCATTGTCTCCTTAACACATGGGGTATCCCTTGGGCCATTGTCTCCTTAACACATGGGGTATCCCTTGGGCCATTGTCTCCTTAACACATGGGGTATCCCTTGGGCCATTGTCTCCTTAACACATGGGGTATCCTTGGGCCATTGTCTCCTTAACACATGGGGTATTCCTTGGGCCATTGTCTCCTTAACACATGGGGTATCCTTGGGCCATTGTCTCCTTAACACATGGGGTATTCCTTGGGCCATTGTCTCCTTAACACATGGGGTATCCCTTGGGCCATTGTCTCCTTAACACATGGGTGTCCTTGGGCCATTGTCTCCTTAACACATGGGGTATCCCTTGGGCCATTGTCTCCTTAACACATGTGGTATTCCTTGGGCCATTGTCTTCTTAACACATGGGGTATCCCTTGGGCCATTGTCTCCTTAACACATGGGGTATACCTTGGGCCATTGTCTCCTTAACACATGGGGTATCCTTGGGCCATTGTCTCCTTAACACATGGGGTATTCCTTGGGCCACTGTCTCCTTAACACATGGGGTATCCCTTGGGCCATTGTCTCCTTAACACATGGGGTATCCCTTGGGCCATTGTCTCCTTAACACATGGGGTATTTCCTTGGGCTGTTTTATACTTAATACGTGGGTATTCCTTGGGCCATTGTCTCCTTAACACATGGGGTATTCCTTGGGCCATTGTCTCCTTAACACATGGGGTATTCCTTGGGCCATTGTCTCCTTAACACATGGGGTATTCCTTGGGCCATTGTCTCCTTAACACATGGGGTATCCTTGGGCCATTGTCTCCTTAACACATGGGGTATCCTTGGGCCATTGTCTCCTTAACACATGGGGTATCCTTGGGCCATTGTCTCCTTAACACATGGGGTATCCTTGGGCCATTGTCTCCTTAACACATGGGGTATCCTTGGGCCATTGTCTCCTTAACACATGGGGTATCCTTGGGCCATTGTCTCCTTAACACATGGGGTATCCTTGGGCCATTGTCTCCTTAACACATGGGGTATCCCTTGGGCCATTGTCTCCTTAACACATGGGGTATTCCTTGGGCCATTGTCTCCTTAACACATGGGGTATCCCTTGGGCCACTGTCTCCTTAACACATGGGGTATCCCTTGGGCCATTGTCTCCTTAACACATGGGGTATTTCCTTGGGCTGTTTTATACTTAATACGTGGGTATTCCTTGGGCCATTGTCTCCTTAACACATGGGGTATTCCTTGGGCCATTGTCTCCTTAACACATGGGGTATTCCTTGGGCCATTGTCTCCTTAACACATGGGGTATCCCTTGGGCCATTGTCTCCTTAACACATGGGGTATCCTTGGGCCATTGTCTCCTTAACACATGGGGTATCCTTGGGCCATTGTCTCCTTAACACATGGGATATCCTTGGAGGAAGAAATGTTCACACTAAAAAGCTTCATTTTTTCCTTCTGCCTCCTGACAGGTTGATAAGACTTAACCACTGCAGTCACAAGCCCATCACTGGGGGAACAGGGGTCCTTCTAGTACTTGTTTCTGGAATGTCAGCAGTGAACATTTGCATTATAATCATTACAGTTTTAGAAAATTCACCAAGATGGTCTACACAAAATACCCATGTGGTCTAGTAATGACCTCACCTTTAACGTCAGCAAGTTTAACATCACAAGACTCAACAAAAAGGACAAAATTTGACTACAAAATAAATGTTCTATTAAAAAAACAAAAAAGGAAACTGCCATTAAAGCACTAGGGACAGTGGTAGATAGTTTAAGCTTTGACCAGTGTGTATCTATCAAACTCAGAAAAGCGCCTCCCACATCTCATCTTCTAAATGGCATATCTACTCTCAGATACCACAGTGGTGAAGCAGTCACCATTACTGCATTACTGTACTGTCTTCTCTTTGTCCCTGCAGGTTTACACAGATGCTGCACTTTCCTCCCACATTCCAAAAACGTAGTGTAAGTAAACTGGCAATCTACCAAAACTGCTGCATATTTTGTATACCACTTTTTATGGGTGTGTGTTGGGGTTGTGGGCAACAAGCTCCCCATGACCCCATACTGGATTAAGTAGACAATCAGAGACTGAATGAATGTCTAGTCACTTTAAGACAGATAACTGTATCAGTTTATACCTCAGTGATCCAATCCATTATTGAACACAGTGCTGACTTTGTAGCCTTTGAACAAGCCATATGAATCAAAGTTAAAAAGTACTGTCCTTACCAAAACTAAATAAATGAATAAACAACTGCGTTGGAAAACTTTATTTAGAAAGCTCCAGGAAATGTCATTATATTCTGTTTTTTTTTTTTAGGTTACTTACAGGTGACATTTACCTGGCCAATAAAGCAATGTCATATCTGGTTCTGTCAAGTGTAAGACTGGAATGCACCACCTGACAAGGAAACATCAATCAGAAAACCTAATACTAAAATAAATATCTGTAATTGAAAAGACTACGATGAGTGTACTACAGAGCACTTCCAAGATTATGGAATCAGCTTCCCCTTCCATCCAGATGTCAGCCATCAGCCTCCTTTGAAAATAAATGTCTGATTGAGGACTCTGGAAAATATCAGCATTATGAAAGGCAAGATTGTTTTCCTGAAGTACTCCTTTGCCAGTCACATGCCCTTTTTTCTTGGAGATACAACAGGGAGACCCCTGAAAGGATGGTGTAACAGATATTAGAGCAGTCAACATATCAATGGTACCACTCGCCAGTAACTTGTCAAACTATTTTAAGGTGGGCTGTTTCATTCCATCCTGCCTTTTATATGAGAGTTACTAGTGACTGTAAGGAAATGGTTGGTGAGGACTGACACAAGGGATAGTTGGGGGTGATCTTGCATCAACTAGTTCTGAAAAGTGCATGCTGCCATCCAGAACCAGCAGAATTAAGGACATTTCATATTTCTGAAGCCATACGTAATAATGTTCTTATAACAGATTCAAGAAGAAAAGGCAGTAAAAGTAATACAAGTCTGAAAATAATCACACCAAGTATCAATAAAATGTTTCCTTAATTATACATTTTATAAAAAAATATACAGTGGATATACAACTGAAATGTAAAGCAACCTGTTCCCCAAACTGTGCTAACATCTGTCAGGGTGAAAGTGTACTGCAGTGAAATACAAAACTGAAATACAATTGATATACCAGCTATTGTTTTTTTTAATCTTAAACACCTTTAAATGTCTTTGTTACTATTACAGTACCTCTCAACTGTCCAGATTTTTGCCTCATATCTTTAAAATGTTCCTCATAAAATTTGTGGTTTTCTGTCAAATCATTTGAGGATTGAGGTCACTAAATAATGACAGACATTTGAGTTTCTGATTTCATATCCTTCAGAAAAATGCAAGCTAACAGAAAACCTGTTATTCTAGCAACATTCCAGGTTTATAATCACAATTACAAATGGTCCATGTTTTGGGGTCCTTGCCTTCCTATTATTTATGGCTTTGTCTACATTTCTTGAGATAAGAGTTTGAGAGGTGTGGTACTGCCCCTACACACTTGTAATAATGATTGTATTTAATTTCCCCTCCTGAGTACAATCACATCTCCAGGTTTTAATGCTCTATGTGAATACACAATGCTTGCCTTAAAAGATATTACAGCTGATGCTACTTGTGGGCTGCAAACAACTCAGGCTAGCAGTACTACACTTTCTGTAGAGTGTTTCAGATACTGCTTTGTATAATACTAAAATACTTCCAGCTTCTCAATTATCACAGTAACAATTTATAGTATCACGATACTAAAAGCAGGATTAATTTTACTTGAAGGTACATTTTGCATAAGTGTTGTTCCTAATAATTCTGAAACCGTGACTGTATACTGTATAACAAATTACAATAAAGATAGAAAGCAGATAATTTAAATAAGGATTTTTCCTATGGCTGCAGTTACACTTTGGAATATATAATGACCAGGATACATTCAAGCTACAAATAACACATCTTTACATGTTGCATAACACAAAAAAAGGACTTCTGCTATGTTAAATCTTTGTCGTTTTTTTAGCTGCACAATTTTCTTAAAGTAAACTGAACTTGGCTTCTGCAGTCAGAAAAGATTTGGTTTGTCATCTCCAATCTTACCACAAAATAAATCTGTTTTGAATTAGCAGCTGCTCAGCTTGAGGTACGAAACACTGCATTACAAACTATATTTATAAAAACCTATAAACAGTTACAGACAGAACTAGTTGAAATCCTGATGTGAGGTCACCTGACACTTCACATAGTGACAGTGTTTACAGATGAGTCACCAAAATCCCAGCAGACTAATTGCTGGAAAACCGATGGTATGTACTTGCAAAGAGTGTCTTCAGGTGCAAATTGTTGTGCACATGGCTGTGCACTGTATACCACAGTAGTTGTGTACATTGCAGTTATCTACTGCCTGGTGACATAATTTGAATGCACATAGAAAACTTGTGTCAGCAAGGATGATGCATGGGTCCCTGGGATTTTGATGACTCAAGTAAGGCCAATGTAGCCATGCTAAAGTGTGACACAGCTGCGTATCAGGATTCTGAACAATTTTATGATTTCATTGCAGGATGTAGGGGATGTTTATGGGAAAATGTTTTCATTAGTTGTTACAGTCACTTCTGCTTTTAAAACACAGCAAAAAGTAAACATGGCACAACTGTACTGCAGTATTTATTCACTTCATCTTAAAAATTACTTTGCACTTTTTTACAAGATAATAATGATAAATCCCTGCAGTATAGCTAGCATTTTAGGAAAATAATTTAGTGCATCTACAATGATCCTGCAAAAATGTTTCTTGAAACAATTCCTTCTACCTAAAAAAACAAGTAATTTAATTTGTGTTCTCTGTCTGAACTGCTCTGCTCTCTGAAAATACAAGTATAAAAATGTAAGTTTGGACATAAGGAGTGCTCTTGGAATTACTTATGTATAAAGGGAGCTGGGAGATACAAAGCCAGTCCAGCACTTGTGCCCTCACATGTGCATGAACATGCAGACACACACACACACACACACACACACACACACACACACACACACACACACACACAAACACACACCACAATTTTGATAACAGTGACACTATTAACAAATGCTACAAGCTTTGGTTTTCACATCTTGACAGATGCTTGAACTAACTCTAAGACCACTGCAGTGTAAACATTTTTAGCTTTGGTTGCAGTTCTGGTTGAAACGGTATTCATTAATTTACTGTTTAGCAAACTGCACTGCCCCAGGGCATCTTAAATCACTCGATGTTTGGGTTCTAAAGGAGGTATCATCACATCCCTGCACATTTAGGGAAAGGAATTATTTGTGTACTTAGTTCATCTTAGACATGATCTGCAGCAAGACAAAACTGCTATTGGGTTGGGACAGAACTTTGGTAGTGTTTCCTCATCACTTTTTATATTCCATATTATGCATGTCAATATCAGTTAGTGGAGTGCATCATTTCACTGATAAGGCTTAGATTTTAGACTGTTCTTGGCAAAAGTTCTCGGCTCCTGGAATAGTTCGTTCAGGCTCTGAGGCCAGTGCAGCTTCCCGTAGTACCATCATGTGTTCCTCAGCAGCAGACAGGGACTGATCGATCCAGTCTGTGACGCCAGTCAAATGGCACGCATTTTTGGTAACAAGGACAAGATGGCTGACAGAAAGCAGAAGAGCTGTCGCCCTAAGAAAAAAATGAAGCAGCGTGATTAAGTAACTCTTCCAAAGAAATGTCACAAAAACAAAAAGACAGTCTGCAATACTTTCAAAGGGAGTGGCCATGTATGTTTTATAAGCAGGAAGCAGTATTTCAGTCACTTCACTTTGAGAATGCACTAGGGTGTCCATCTGCTCTACTGGTAACTGGGGTTCATCTAGTGCCCCGGGTCTTAGAAGTCGGGCTTAGTGATGGACGTAGGATAAAATACTGATGAAAACCAGGATGGGGCGCAACAAATGTACGTGGCATATGGGGAAAGCATGATGTACTCAGCAGTCATCTTGAATCACTAACAGGCTTATATGCGTAAAGCTGGCATGTTGGGGATTAAAGTAATTAAGCATGTCATCATCAGGAAGGAACAGCTTCAAGTCCACCACCAAACGCTTGTAAACTCCGTCTCCTAGTCACTTCCTAAACTGTGACACATGGGAGAAATAACGACATGGCAAAAGGCAGTGGGTGTTAGAAGTAATGTTCTCAGGTCAGGTGAATGTAGGATCAAAACACAGCAAAACTTAAATAAAAACAAAATAAAAAAGGGGTAACAGCTTTGCACTACTGTATCACCTAATCTGCAAGGAGGCGTCCCTCCCTCCCTCCTTAACTGTTGGAATATCCTCATTTCACACTCTCAGTCTGGCAGAGTTTTATTCCCAAAGCCAGCAATATGCACTCCTCTAGTGAGCCTGCATTGTGGCATCTCACACTGGACAAGGAGGGCGCACTCAGTTCTGCAGTATCCAGCAAGCACAACCTGAAACAGAAACAATGTATATGAAACGATACAAAAAAAATCTGTCAGCAGATATCCAGCTTGATGTACTCGGCAAGCACAACCTGAAACAGAAACAATGTATACGAAATGATACAAAAAAATCTGTCAACAGATATCCAGCTTGATGTAGTCGGCAAGCACAACCTGAAACAGAAACAATGTATATGAAATGATACAAAAAAATCTGTCAACAGATATCCAGCTTGATGTACTCGGCAAGCACAACCTGAAACAGAAACAATGTATACGAAATGATACAAAAAAATCTATCAACAGAAAGTGTAGCAAGCAGCCGTTCAGTCACGGGGCGAGAGAAGGAAGGTAATAAATACCCACCGCAGAAGCACCCACCGCAGAAGGCCTCTTTGCAAATCAGCTTTTTAGATAACTGTGTGTTTATGTTTGACATCAGAGGTCTTCCAAAGTGGAAGACTGTTAAGAAGAATCCTACAGAGAAAAATGTAAAGCTCTTTGGAAAATAAATCCAGAATTAGCTCAAAAATAAAGGGCTCAAAAGGCCAAATCTTTAAGTACTTAGGTAAAAGTGAGGATGATTCCTAGGAGAAAAGGTATGAACTTTCTAGAACAGGAATAAAGCAAGGTTCCTCATTAGCACTCTTCAATAAAAATCTTGATGAGTGGATGTGAAATAGGAAATACACCCCGGGGATCACTTCTGTAGCTCTACTCGACAGGGGCACAAGAAAATAACTTTCTTTGGTGGCGTAAGCCAGGGAACCTTGTTGGCTAGGCTTAATTAGGCCCTTGGCCAGAAAGTCTAGTACCTACCTAAGAACCTATGAAGTGGTCATAATGCAGATCTCCACACCTAAGTCATCCGAAACAAGCAGAAGTAGCCAATCCTCTGTTGGAGTGGGATCTGACAGCAATATTTTCCAATTAGCACTTTACTGCCTGATGAGAAACATGATGCAGTACGTAGTCCACTTGGGAAAAATTTGCTTAGCTGCTGCCAGACCATTTTTATGTAGACAAAGAAGGTGAAGAACTTTTCTATCATCCTAAACTGATGCACCATCTTTAGATAACACCCGTGCTTGGAGTGCCCAAGAACAAAGTGTTTTTTCTCATTGGTTGTGCTCTGACAACACAAAGGAAAAATGATGAACTGATTAACTTTTACACCTGCCAGGCTTTAATTAATGAGTTGTCAAATTCCTGACAGCTGGCAGGTTGGACAGCTACTGGCTGGGGGCGTTACTCAGAGTTGCATTTAAATGTGAGAGAAAACATCTTAAATTACGTAAAGCAGCTTTTTGATGTGCTTGTCTAACTTAAATGATTTTCTAACATTCACGTTGCTTAACCACATCAATGAATACAGCAAATTCAGTACAACATTAAGCTACATTGTGTGTGGTATCCCTTTCAAAACCTGTAGGCTTGAATGAGAAAGGACATCTCACACAACCAGCACTGTAGGTGTGAAGTAGAACAAGATGTCATCAGTTTGTTTGTGTCTTTCGGCTTTTCCTGGTTAGGGGTCGCCACAGTGGAACTCCGGTCCGCTAATGATTGGCAGTAGATTTTTACGTACTGGCTTGCAGGGCCTAACGCACAACCTTCAACGAAGGAATGCCCATTCACGCATGTCGCCACACAGAAGACGCTCTGAGATGTCATCAGTACTTAACAAATTTTAACTCACTCTAGAGGCTCTCAAAAATTCTGGCTGTTAATTACCTAAACATCAGTAACGGTGCACCCTAAGCTACATTTCCAATACTTCATTTCTAAAACTACACTTGAAACAAGTATTCATAACTTTTGAACTGGAACAACCAGATAGAAAGAATAAGCGGGAAAACTGTTCAGCACATACAGATATTCACAGTGACACTATTGCTACAATCTAGCTCAGATGTCTGATATTGTAACTGACAATAATCACATATTTTGTGAATTTTTTTGTATTTTTAAAGAACTGACAATTATCTCAGTAAGCATGCCATCTAGACACTTAGTTTCTGTATCCAGTTTGTTTGTTTGGATGTCAGTTACAAAAAGAGGCCTCAATCAATATTTTACCATGCTTGCATATTGAGACAATTTCAAAAGAAAACAAAAATGTTTATCATAATGTGTTAAATGAACAAACTATAATGTCTCTACAGCTGCAGTAGACAAAGGTCATTCAACTTATTCCATTCATGAAGCTTATTCCAGAGTATAGGCAGTCTCCGGAACAGGTTTATCTCCCAAACACTGCCCATACTCTGGAATAAGCTTCCCATTCATGTCAAGCAGAGCACCTCGCTGGCCCTCTTCAAGAGAAATCTTGACAAGTGGATGGGTAACAGAAAGGTCATTCCAGGGATCATTCTAGTTGTCCTACTGGATAGGGGCATTGTGAACTAACATTGAGTGTCAAAGTGCCTGGGCAATTTTTTTTAGGCTAGGCTTGTAAAGGCTCCATGGCCATTAGCCTAGTACACACCTACATATACCCTTTGAACAATGGGCAATTTGTCCAGACTGAAGTAAACTCCACAATTCTGTCGTCCATCATGTTGTCAAGTTCCCTTTCAGATATACTGTCATAAATATGACAAAATTAACAAATTATCATAATCTGAAACATAATTACATTTCTGCAAATTTGTTGCACAGAGGTCATATAGTGGAGGCAATTTGTCCACACTGATGATGGCATCTTTAAGATCACATGTCTTCTTGACTGTGACAGGTGTTCAAATGCATGTATATTTTGAATGGTGCTGGGTGCTGCGTGGGAATGTTTTGTAAATCTGACCACAGCTGTGTCTTACTGTGCCCTTTCTTCCATGGCAGTTCCTACCTCGGAGTTAAAAATATTAACCTCAAATTGTTCTATTTGATGCTATAGCTAAATGCTCCATATGTAAGAAGAACACTTTTCTAAAGATGTAACAGCTATGTACTTATAATATCTACATCAGCTGTGAGAAGGTCTTAGAAGTCATACTTATATTACCTATATCAGCTGTGAGAAGATCTTCAGAAGTCATACTTACACTACCTGTGTCAGTTGTGAGAAGGTCTTCAGAAGTCACACTTATACCACCTATGTCAGCTGTGAGAAGGTCTTCAGAAGTCGTACTTCTGCTACCTACATCAGCTGTGAGAAGGTCTTCAGAAGTCGTACTTCTACTACCTACATCAGCTGTGAGAAGGTCTTCAGAAGTCGTACTTCTACTATCTACATCAGCTGCAGGAAGGTCTTCAGAAGTCGTACTTCTACTACCTACATCAGCTGTGAGAAGATCTTCAGAAGTCGTACTTCTACTACCTACATCAGCTGTGAGAAGGTCTTCAGAAGTCGTACTTCTACTACCTACATCAGCTGTGAGAAGGTCTTCAGAAGTCGTACTTCTACTACCTACATCAGCTGTGAGAAGGTCTTCAGAAGTCGTACTTCTACTACCCGTGGCAGCACTGAGAAGGGCTTCAGAAGTCATACTTATACTACCTATGTCAGCCATGAGAACGCCTGAGGTTGTACTTATGCTACCTACGTCAGCTGTGAGAAGGTCTTCATATCTTGTACTTATACAACCTGTGTCAGCTGCAAGAAGGGCTTCAGAAGTTGTACTTATAGTACCCGTGTCAGCTGTGAGAAGGCCTTCAGACGTTGTACTTATACTACCTACGTCAGCTGTGAGAAGGCCTTAAGATCTCGTACTTATACTATGTACGTCTGCTGTGAGAAGGCCTTCAGTACTTCTACTTATAATGCCTGTGTCAGCTGTGAGAAGACCTTCAGACGTTATAGTTATAATACCTACGTCAGCTGTGAGAACGCCTTCAGAAGTTGTAGTTGTACTACCTGAGTCAGGTGTGAGAAGGCCTTCAGAAGTACTTATACTAATGTCAGCTGTGAGAAGGTCTTCAAAAGTCGTACTAATACTACCTGTTTCAGTTGTCAGAAGGCCTTCATAAGTTGTACTTGCACTACCTAAGTCAGCTGTAAGAAGGCCTTCAGACGTTGTACTTATACTACCTGTGTCAGCTGTGAGAAGCCCTTCAGAAGTCGTACTTATACTATGTCAGCTGTGAGAAGGGCTTCAGAAGTTGGACTTATACTACCTGTGTCAGCTGTGAGAAGGGCTTCAGAAGTTGTACTTATACTACCTGTGTAAGGTGTGAGAATGCCTTCAGAAGTTGTACTTATACTATCTACGTCAGCTGTAAGAAGGCCTTCAGAAGACATACTTCTCATTATGTCTCTCAAATCTATTTTCCTCAATCAGCACGCAATCCAGTGGTTCCAGTCCTACCTGACAGGTAGACAACAGGTAGTATTATGGCAGGGCAAACTCTCCAGGCAGCTAGAGCTCACACTTGGTGTCCCTCAAGACTCCATACTGAGTCCAGTACTCTTCTCTATTTTTATCAACAACCTCCATACTGCGATCCATAAAGCTACCTACATTCAATATTCAGATGATTCCACTCTGATCTGCCCAGGCACCTCCCCATCCGAACTGCAAACCCTAACCCAAAATACATTCAACACTATTAAGAACTGGCTCGCAACCAACGCCTACTGCTGAACCCCCAAAAACAATAAACTTCTACTCTTCACACCCACTAGCAGATCTACCACACTTTCTTTCTCTGTCACGTCTAACAATGGTACCACTATCTCCCAAGATCAACACACTAAAGTCCTAGGGGTTATCATAGACAATAATCTTAAATTTGACCTACAGGTCAACAAAACCATACAGACCATCAATAAAAAGCTTGGATCACTGTATAGAAACAAAACATTTTTAACCCCACTGGCTAGGACTGCAATCGCCCGGTCACACCTACTCTCTACTCTTCTATATGCCTCACCAGTACTCTCAAACCTCAACAAATCAGAATTAGGTAAGCTGTCTCATAGCTACAACCATATTGCCAGATTCGCCACTGGCTCCACTTACAGAACCCACCACTGCCAGAACCTGAAACAACTACAGTGGCTAGAACTGCCCAGTCTAATGCAATTCAATCAACTCCTAATAGCTCACAAAAGTTTGTACCACCCTGAGGATACCCCCTCACTTATAAATATCATTAAGCCCTATAGCAACTTCAGATCCCTGAGATCAGCCAACAAACTACTTGTCCAAACCCACAAAGCTAACAATGCTGCTGGTGAATCACTGTTTGCCAACTTTGTTGGCAAAACCTGGAATTCGTTGCCAAACCATATAACCCTACAATCCTCCATAGGTCTATTCACAAATGACCTCAAACAGTATCTCAAAATGAACTGGCTTTGTTCATGTACCAACCCTGATTAATTACTGAAAGGAGAATCTCTAAATATTGTACAGGTAACTATTTCACCAAGCTCTGTATGCTATCTAATGTCTCCTGCCTTTAATTGTGTCTGACCATGTGAATTGTGTGTCCCTATTAGGGAACTCCACGAACCATTGTACATAATCACTTTGTTTTTATTCTTTGTTGTAAACGTTGTTTTATATTTTTTTTATATTTTTAATGTTATCTATGTAATTTTGTCTATTTGGAGCTTTTCTTCCCGAGCTTCCACTGAAAATGGACATATACCCAGTCGTACTATCCCGGTAAACAAATGTAAAATATATAAATAAATAAATAAATAAATAAATAAATAATACTTATACTACCAGTGTCAGCTGTGAGAAGGCCTTCAGAAGTCATACTTACATTACCTATATGAGGTGTGGGAAGGTGTTCAGAAGTCGTACTTATACTACCAGTGTCAGCTGTGAGAAGGCCTTCAGAAGTCATACTTACATTACCTATATGAGGTGTGGGAAGGTGTTCAGAAGTCGTACTTATACTACCAGTGTCAGCTGTGAGAAGGCCTTCAGAAGTCATACTTACATTACCTATATGAGGTGTGGGAAGGTGTTCAGAAGTCGTACTTATACTACCAGTGTCAGCTGTGAGAAGGCCTTCAGAAGTCATACTTACATTACCTATATGAGGTGTGGGAAGGTGTTCAGAAGTCGTACTTATACTACCAGTGTCAGCTGTGAGAAGGCCTTCAGAAGTCATACTTACATTACCTATATGAGGTGTGGGAAGGTGTTCAGAAGTCGTACTTATACTACCAGTGTCAGCTGTGAGAAGGCCTTCAGAAGTCATACTTACATTACCTATATGAGGTGTGGGAAGGTGTTCAGAAGTCGTACTTATACTACCAGTGTCAGCTGTGAGAAGGCCTTCAGAAGTCATACTTACATTACCTATATGAGGTGTGGGAAGGTGTTCAGAAGTCGACTTATACTACCAGTGTCAGCTGTGAGAAGGCCTTCAGAAGTCATACTTACATTACCTATATGAGGTGTGGGAAGGTGTTCAGAAGTCGTACTTATACTACCAGTGTCAGCTGTGAGAAGGCCTTCAGAAGTCATACTTACATTACCTATATGAGGTGTGGGAAGGTGTTCAGAAGTCGACTTATACTACCAGTGTCAGCTGTGAGAAGGCCTTCAGAAGTCATACTTACATTACCTATATGAGGTGTGGGAAGGTGTTCAGAAGTCGTACTTATACTACCAGTGTCAGCTGTGAGAAGGCCTTCAGAAGTCATACTTACATTACCTATATGAGGTGTGGGAAGGTGTTCAGAAGTCGTACTTATACTACCAGTGTCAGCTGTGAGAAGGCCTTCAGAAGTCATACTTACATTACCTATATGAGGTGTGGGAAGGTGTTCAGAAGTCGTACTTATACTACCAGTGTCAGCTGTGAGAAGGCCTTCAGAAGTCATACTTACATTACCTATATGAGGTGTGGGAAGGTGTTCAGAAGTCGACTTATACTACCAGTGTCAGCTGTGAGAAGGCCTTCAGAAGTCATACTTACATTACCTATATGAGGTGTGGGAAGGTGTTCAGAAGTCACTTATACTACCAGTGTCAGCTGTGAGAAGGCCTTCAGAAGTCATACTTACATTACCTATATGAGGTGTGGGAAGGTGTTCAGAAGTCGTACTTATACTACCAGTGTCAGCTGTGAGAAGGCCTTCAGAAGTCATACTTACATTACCTATATGAGGTGTGGGAAGGTGTTCAGAAGTCGTGACTTATACTACCAGTGTCAGCTGTGAGAAGGCCTTCAGAAGTCATACTTACATTACCTATATGAGGTGTGGGAAGGTGTTCAGAAGTCGTACTTATACTACCAGTGTCAGCTGTGAGAAGGCCTTCAGAAGTCATACTTACATTACCTATATGAGGTGTGGGAAGGTGTTCAGAAGTCGACTTATACTACCAGTGTCAGCTGTGAGAAGGCCTTCAGAAGTCATACTTACATTACCTATATGAGGTGTGGGAAGGTGTTCAGAAGTTGTACTTATACTACCAGTGTCAGCTGTGAGAAGGCCTTCAGAAGTCATACTTACATTACCTATATGAGGTGTGGGAAGGTGTTCAGAAGTCGTACTTATACTACCAGTGTCAGCTGTGAGAAGGCCTTCAGAAGTCATACTTACATTACCTACATGAGGTGTGGGAAGGTGTTCAGAAGTCGTACATATACTACCAGTGTCAGCTGTGAGAAGGCCTTCAGAAGTCATACTTACATTACCTATATGAGGTGTGGGAAGGTATTTAGAAGTCGTACTTATACTACCAGTGTCAGCTGTGAGACAGCCTTCAGAAGTCATACTTACATTACCTATATGAGGTGTGGGAAGGTGTTCAGAAGTCGTACTTATACTACCAGTGTCAGCTGTGAGAAGGCCTTCAGAAGTCGTACTTGTACTACAGGTGTCAGCTGTGTGAAGGCCTTCAGAAGTCATGCTTATACTACCTGCATCAGCTGTGAGAAGGCCTTCAAAAGTCGTACTTGTACTACATAGGTAAGCTGTGAGAAGGCCTTTACAAGTCGTACTTGGTTTACCGTCATAATGTTGAATGCTAAATGGTTGAAAATGAATTGGTTGAATACACTATACTGAGTGATCAAAATGTTGAAATAGAATTAGTCTAAACTCATAATGTCGATAATATCGAATTTGCCCATTTCAGCACTGTAGTGCGATCTCAGAGTTGGTATATTTAAGTAGGGGGGTGTATGGGGGGTGCAGGGGGGCATAGCCCCCCCTTCAAAATAGTAGAGGTGATCTCAAAGCTTTTTCAAGGAAATGATTTTAGACATTTTGATCATTCAACAGTTTGGGTAGAGATGTTATTTTTCGACCAAATGAACATTAGACATTATGGTATTCGACCAAGTGTACGTAAACCATCGTACTTATATAACGTGTGTGAGCTGTGAGAAGTCCTTGAGATCTGATACTTAAACTACCTACATCAGCTGTGAGAAGGCCTTCAATTTCTCGTACTTACACTTCCTGTGTCAGCTGTGAGAAGGCCTTTAGAGGTCGTACTTGTACTACAAACATCAGCTGTGAGAAGGCCTTCAGATGTCGTACTTATACTACCTGTGTAAGGTGTGAGAAGGCCCTCAGAAGTCGTACTTACACTACCTAAGTCATGTGTGAGAAGCCTTCAAAAGTCGCACTTATACTACCTACGTCAGGTGTAAGGAGGCCTTCAGAAGTCATACTTATACTGTCTGTGTCAGCCGTCAGAAGGCCTTTAGAAGAAAATGCACCTGTGTAAGTTATGCAGCATAACAGACAATGGCTCACCATTTGTGTTTATCAGCTCAGACTTTCATACAATCGCTGATGTCCCCACTGCTGCTTGGCGTGTTCTCTACCGCATGCCCCCACCTTGATGATAAGAGAGTGACATTATTATTGAAATATTAAGGGAGCCAACAACGGATGAAAGTCAGAATATTTAAGTCCTGAGAGTACATAAATGAGCAAGTACACAATAAACAACGCCCATGCTGGCAGTAGTTAAATAGTGACTTGAGTCACTTCTCACTCACCTATGACGAGCTCTTTGGCATGGCAGCAGGAAATTAGCTTTTGTCGGAGTGTTGTAAGAAAGTGATTTAAATGTCAGGAAACCTGAATTATTTATTTACTTATTTGGCATTTTTGACCAGATCGGTCTGACTGGGCATGTGCCCATTTTCAGCAGAGACCCGAGGAGAAAAGCTCCAGAAAGTAGATAACATATGGAAATCATAAAAATAAATCACAATACAGTTAGAAAAGTAATTTCATACAGTTACAATGCAAACATGGCGAAAATGACAAAAACAACACACAGTGTAACAGTAAGCACATATAGATTCCATCCTATACAAAGTTCGGTTATACTTTCTCATTGGCATAAGGCATCTACATTGAGATGTAAGGCATCCTCTAATGCTTGTTCACAGTAAACAGAGACAAAATACAGTATTAGTGTAGGCTAATGAGGTTTGGGCCGGACAGTCACAGTATGGTTGCTTGCAGACGGTTCATGACTAATTTGTGACACTCTACGGGGTGGGAAAACATCGTTATATAATGTATCTTGTGGATGCAAACAGAAGTTGAACGGAAGGTGGGTTAGTAGAGTGTAATGGCGAGCATTTCAGTGGAGGGTAGTTGACAGTAGAGTAGGGGAACAGAGAATGACTGAGTTGGTTCAGAACAAGAGCAAGTCCAAGAGTTTACTAGATTATCTTTTAGAGTTTTCTTGAAACAATTTGTGTTAGAAATTAGTCTTACATATCAGGGTAGTTTGTTCCAAGCAGTTGCAACTGAGTGGCTATAGAGAAGTTTGCCAATGGATTTGTTAGGTTTGTAGATGTGAAGGATGTGTTGGGTCTGAGCTGTGAAGTGTACAGTTAGTGACATGGGGAGTGATGCGGGAAGAGAGAGCCAGCCAGGAGAGGGGTTGGTTGAGAATGAAGTGGGTGTGGAGATGTTCAGAAAGAAGAAGTTGATGGCAGAACCGATGCCGGTGTAAGTTTTTAGTGAAAGGCAGTGGTGTGAGCGATATGGTAAACTGGCAGCAAATCTAGCAATTTTATTACATGTAAGTTCCACCTTAGTCAATAGGATAGTTGGAAGCTTAGTGAGGACAGGGGCTGCATATAGAAGGGTGGGTAGTAAGTAGACTTAAGCCAGAGGGAATCTGGATTCATTAGTCAACAATTTTATACTTCTGTAAAGTAGGACCAGTTTTTGGTGAGCCTTTTTAATGGACTTAATAGATATTGAAATAGAATTTAAGTTGAATATCTATTATAATCCCTAAAAGTTTACTGTGGGGTTCAACTTTGATAATTGTGTTGTTTAGTGAGATGACAGTGAAGAAGAATTTGAGATGTTGGAGGAACTTAGGGAGGAAGAGGAGCAGTTTGGTTTTGCTTGGGTTAAGAAGAAGTTGGTTAGAAGTTAGCCATTTTTCAACTGAGTGGAGAGATTCCTGGGTAAGATAGAGAAGTAATGGTCGATTCTCAGAGGTGCAAATTATTGTGGAGTCATCAGCATACTGAATTAGCGAGGAGTGAGGACAGGCTTGATAGATTGTTTGTAAAAATGTTGAACAGAAGGGGCCCAAGAATGGAGCCCTGGGGAACCCCGGAGTGGACAGGAAGGAAAAAGGAAGATGCAGAGACCAATTTCACAGCCTGAAGTCTGTTGGAGAGGTAGCTGGAGAACTGGAGAGGGTAGAGTTGGAAAGATTATGGCTAGATAGTTTAGACAGAAGTAGGCTGTGGAAGACATTATCAAAGGGTATAGAGATGTCAAGGAATAAACATGAGACTAGCTTACTGTTGTGGCCGTACTGTTTCTTGTAGTAAATGACCAAGCAGCGGTTTATAGATACATTTCTCGAGAACCTTATTGAGGGGAGACAAGATAGCAAAAGGTCTGAAATTGGAAGGGTCAGTGGCATTAACACCGTTATGAAGAGGAATGACATAGAATATCTTCCAGATATCAAGGACTATGCTTTCTTGGACTGATCTGTTAATAAGTATGGAGATAGGGATAGGCAATAATTTTTGCAGATAGTTCAAGGTAGACAGGAGGTAAGTTATCGGCATAAGGGGAACAAGGTTTGAGCTTATTAGTAGAGATCTCATATAAGTATTGTGGATAGGCTTAAGAGTAAAGGATGTTTAGTTGGTGCTGGGGGAGAAGTGGAGGGGTCATCGTTTGTGTCTTTTTTAGTTCATTTCTTAATGGAGAAATGAAGAATGTGTTAAGAAGTACAGCAGGTTGTAAGGCAGAGCTGTGAGGAAAGAGATTAAGTGCAGAGGGTTTGCCTGGGTGTAGAAACTTATTGACATAATTTCTTGGGGTTAGAGTGAGGGTGTATTTGCAGGTTTAGATAGAAATTCTTTTTATTCAGGCTGACTTGTTTTTTTGTTAAGTTGCATAGTTCTCTCTAGTGCTGGCAACTGGATGGGGATTTGTGTTTAGTCCAGTTTTTCCAGGCACCATCTCTCTTTTGCATGAGGGTGTGGGTGTTTTGGGTTTTCCAATGTGCAAAGTTAGATTTCATCTGAATTTTCTTGATTGGTGCTAAGAAAAATGGTACTGGATTCTAGCACAGCTTTTTCTAGGGAGAGACTATGACGGAAAGACCAATTTATAGAGGACAGTATTTGACTGATGTGTTGGGGTTGAAATTAGACAGTTTTTGACAGTCATAGTGATGGGTTTTGGACCATGGGGGGGGGTGTCACTGTATAGAGATAGGGAGGTGATCACTTAGGGAATTGGAGAGTGTAGTGGGGTTGTGACAGAGGTGAGACTGTCAGTTGAGGATCCAGTCAAGTATAGTGCTTGAGTTAGAGTGGGGGTAGTGGTAAGTTGGGAGAAGCCAAAAAGGTTAATGCTGGTATTTGGAGAGACAGCGGACAGAGAATTCCAGTCAATGTTAACATCGCTCAGAATAATGGTCTCATAGGAGGCAGACTGTGTGATCCAGAAGAGAAAAATTTCAAAGATGGGGATGAAGCTGCCTGGGGGTATATAGATGGAGGCTATTGCTATTTATTATGTTTACTTTACAGTTTAATATGAGGACTTCAGCTGGGTGAAAATCAGGTGGAGAGAAAGATAGGGGATAGAGGGTAAGCTAGTCTGAGTACAAATTGCTACACCTCCCTGTTTTTTCATGAGTCTATCCTGGCAAAATATATTATATCCAAGAGATAAGATTTCATATGGGGTTTAAGCCATATTTCAGACAGAATGAGAATGTCAGAGGAGTGGAAAGATATAAAGGAGTGGAGTTCAGTAACTTTATTAAGCATACTTTGAATGTTGAGAGAGAGAATAGTTACGTTTCTGGTAGCAGAGGAAGTGGTAGTCTGAAAGGTGGAGCAAGGGGGGAGAAGTTAATGGATTGTGCAGACAGACAGGAGTTGGAAGTTGGTTCTGGAAGGGGTGGATGTCACCTGAGAGTAGAAAGTTTAATATAGCAAGTTATAGACTTGAATGGATGGGGTTAAAACTGAGATACTTTGATTTTATTCTGGAAGGTAGAAAGGGTTGCGGAAACAGTTTTATTTTAAATAGGTGAGTGTTATTGTGGCAGACAAAGAACATGGGTAATAGGGAAATAGTAAACTGCTGAGAGATGTGTTTGTAGGTAGGAAAGTGTGGGGGTAGGGTTGATGTAAGTTAGAGTGTGATGGTAAGAGGTAGAGATACAGAGAGAGACTAGGAGAGTCATAGAGAGGAGGATCTGTATCACGATGTACAACAGGTTAAAGGTAGTCAGATAATTTTTTTCAGAGAGGTGTATTATGGAAAAGGAGGGTTAGTAGTATTTTTGAGATAAAGAAGAATATTGAGAAACCTGCCATGCTTCCCAGGGATCAACACAGCTAGATCCCCTAACATATAAAGGTGAACAGCGCCATTCACTCCTCACTCATTGTTTTCTCCTAAAGAGGTACAGATATAGATGTGTGTGTGTGTGTGTGTGTGTGTGTGTTAAATGTAACTATAAAGACTTAAAAAGTAAAAAAGTCATGAACATTCATAAGTCATGTAGCTGAAACACTTGATGTCATGAAGGTCTCATCTGCATATATCCCATGGGCCTTCACTGCAGGAGGTGTAAGGTATCAGGCAGTGAAAACTGTAGCTTGTCCAGTTTTCCTTGCAGTTTTTAATGAATGGATTCTTGGTGTGTCCTTTTCACCCTTTGGTTTGGATGTTAGTTGAGATATTTTCCAGGGATCTTAATCTTAATGGGCTTCAGCTGAGTTTAAAGAAGCTGTGTTCCTGGATTATAACCTAATAATCTATTTATGCTGTGTTAATTAGCTTAGTAAAAGGGATGAAGCATGTAAATTTGGAGCTAGTAAGGTTTGGTTTTATTGCCTTGAATTTAACCACAGAAATTTAAAAAGTAAAAAAAAAGATATGGACATTCATAAGCTCTATAACTCAAACACCTGAAGTCCTGAAAAGGTCCTTGTATATATCCCATGGGCCTCTACTACAGAATGTTTGAGGTATCACACAGTAAATCTCTAGCTTGTCTGGATGTGTGTGTGTGTGTGTGTGTGTGTGTGTGTGTGTGTGTGTGTGTGTGTGTTTCTATATACACACACATGTATATACATATATGGATTCACTTTAGAACATTGAAAGCACATAATATTGAAATTCAAAACACTGAGACTAAAATGTTGAACATTCAAAACACTGAAAACTCAAAACATTGAAGTCTATAACATTGAAAAAACATAGGAAACCAAAATTTA